>NC_066639.1:3259005-3350493 GCF_025201925.1 Gopherus flavomarginatus | reverse complement strand
GTAGCTCTTGTCTCGGTGCTCTCCTGAGGCCAGTGGCATTATGATCAGAAGGTGACACACTGACACATGAGCAGAGACACATGGAGGAAGGTGGAGGACGAGGTAACATGGAGCCTACCAGGGTTGAACATGGCCCTAAGAACAAACGCCCTCTCAGCCTCTCCTCTCTCCCACCTCCCAGAGTCTGTAACTCGGATAAATCGTTCCTTGAAATCTAAACAGCCCCAGTTTGAGAGACTGTGATTAATGCAGGTACCTTAGGGGCTGCTGCACCAACCCCCTGCCTGGATGAGGAGGATGAAGAATAGCAGTAAAAATGGGTTAGGCTGGGAGAAGGCACAGTTGATGTGAGACTGGGAGCCAAGTTGACCAAGAGGCCAGAACTCATGGAGGGTTTAGGAGAAGTCAACAGGACTGGGTAGAGGCATTTCAGTGTATTTTCCCCATTAACCATTCTGCCATGTTTTTAATTTAGAAACTTTTCATTCTCATCTAAATACCTTGGAGCTAAGCTGGATTGATGCATTTCCACTTACAGCGGTAGAGTTATTAAGTGTTTAATCAGATGCTCATGCAACACAAAGCAGTGAATAATGGGTGTGCTTTCATTCATTAACTTGACTGTGTGCTGTGCATCGCTTTTAAAAAAAGATGGTGTGAGGGAGTGTCAAAATTTTAGGCATTAAGAAATGGGACATAGGTGTTAGTTCCTTTCTCATGCATTTCGCTCCTAATTTTAATGTCAGTTTTGAATTAGTATTAATACCATGTTCTTTTAACAGCAGTAGGGTCCTTTTGTATAATTGTTTGCAAGATTTCAATGGATATTGCAAACCAACCATCTTAACCTCTTATTTTGAGATTCCTAAATACAACTCAGCGCACCTCTCCTGAACGACTGCAAGCCCTGGCCGGTGACATGTTCCTTAGAGAGCAAACACTTGACGAGCCCTTTCAACCTAAAAGCGCGCATTTGGCTCTTTGACACTGCTTTATTCGCCCCGCCAGAAAATGCTATAGGGAACCCGATCATTACAGCCGACCATCACTAGGTACAGTTCTACCAGCTATGGGCCAACATTCAAATGGTTCTGTTTGTTTATCTCTTATTCAGCGTTGCAATTCTTAGATCCTATTTACAAACTGGAAGTGAAATAACCGAAGCAAGTTAAGGAGAGAGCGGCATCAGGAAAAGGTGGGGGTAAAACAACAAATGGAAAGAACTGACTATGCAGAAAGGAACATCGCAAACTATCAGAGCCCCAGACCCCCGTCCAACTGACCCCACTCCAGCCAGGCATATCAAGCTGGGTCCCTGAAAAATCGCTCAGCCCATCTGGCAGTGAATGCTGCATGTTTCAGGGAGAGCTACGCTGTGTGCATCTGCTCTGCTGACATGCTTCTTTGGTACGGAACGCACCACGGCCACAGGGAGCAGAGACATGGACTCCTACAAAACACATTCCCAGATACACCTCCAATGCCGCATCCCCTCCCCACCTCCCTACTGTCTGCCATCCCCTCCCCTACCTCCACATGGCCATTCTCAGCCTATTGCTAACGCTTCCTCCCAGCCTTCAGCACTATAAATAAATAAATAAAACGCGGTGTTACAAAAGGTAGATCGTGCCACAGAAACCGGATCTGGATGTTAGTAAGGTTTTTGATACAGTTCCACATGGGAAACTATTCATTAAATTGGAGAAGATGGGGATTAATATGAGAACCGAAAGTCAATAAAGAATTGGTTCAAGGAGAGTCTACAAGAGGGTCATATTGAACGGTGAGTTGTCAGGCTGGAGTGAGTTACTAGTGGAGTTCCTCAGATCAGTCTTGAGACCAATCTTACGCAACACTTTTATTAGTGATCTTGGCACAAGAAGTGGGACTGGGACACAAAACTGGGAGGGATTGCCAATATGGAGGAGGACAGGAAAATCATACAAGAAAATCTACATGTCCTTGAAAGCTGGAGTAATAGAAATGGGATGAAAATGAATAGTGCACAAATTCTGGTTGTTAGTCCCCGAGTGTATAATTTTGCAATAAACTGGGGATTTATCAATTGGAAGTGACAGAGGAGGAGAAAGACCTGGGTGTATTGGTTGATCACAGGATAATTATGAGCTGTCAACATGATGCAGCCGTGAAACAGGTTAATGCAGTCCTAGGATGCATCGGGTGAGGTATTTCCAGCAGACACATGAAAGGGTTAGTACTGTTATAAAAGGCACCGATGAGACCTCATCTGAAATACACCTCTACCTTCTGCCCTTAAAGTCTCTGAGTCTATAAACTGTGCTTTGTGTTGCACAGACACTGATGCAGATCAGGACCCCATCGTGCAGCACATGGCAGAGAACCTCACTGAGACCAGCACCTCCATTCTGCTGGGCACTGCACAGACAGAGAGGGACAGTCCTTGCCCCAAAGAGATCACAATCCAAGGAGACAATGGGTAGAAGGAAAACAGAGAGGGGCTGTGACTTCCCCAAGGTCACCGAGCAGGTCAGGGACAGAGCCAGAAACAGACCCTGTTAACGCCAAAGCCACATCACCCGCAGCTTGGAAAGGTCCCCACACCCCATTGTATTAAGCTGCACGAAGAGGTGGTTTGTCCAGGGACGCACAGGCTGTCTTGGCAGGGTAGCTCAGCTGTGGTCCCTGCACACAGCTGGGTGTGTGTGTCATGGGTCAGGAGAAGTCAGTGTCCAGTCCTGTGGGGTTGTGTTCCTGGCTCATACCTCCAGCACTCACTGCTGCCCCTCCCTTACCAGCTGCACTGGTCAGCCAGCCCCAGGACTCTATGAGGCAACTGTCCCTCCCACTCCACCACTTCAAACCTTCAAACCTTCAATACAGACTGAAAGGAGTGTTTTCATATCAATTCCTAGAACCTGGAAAACATTTCATTCACGTTTTACTAATTTTGTGTCTACACTAGAGATAAATATCTGAATGCAACAATTATTCTTAAGGACTTATAGTTCTAAAGGTTTGAATTGCTTATGGAATTAGGGACAGATTTTTAAAGGTATTTAGTTGCGCAATTCCCACTGATTTGAATGGGAGTTCGGTGTCCAAATAGCTTAAAATACTAGCCCTTAGCATTAACCAATGTTAATGGTGCAGCATCAGGATTTTAATCTTTTGCTGGTTAAAAAAATCTCACCCAAAATGTAAGTAACTAAATAAGTCAGAGTCTTATCAGGAGACAAATTTGTACAACCTCTTCCTTGTTGGAGGAAAGAGCATGACACTTACCGATTTCGGTGTCCCGTTTCCCTAAACAAAATAAACAGAAATAAATGTAAATCATTATTAGAAGCATCTGAGTTTTGTGAAAGTTGAACAAGAATTACATAACTGATGACTCTTTGATGTTTCATGTTCTCAACACCAAAAGAAAAGCTTTTCTGATCTCCATCTCTTACCTGTTGTTTCTCACTATTATCAGTACTCAATATTAGGTGGAGAGCTCATTTGAATCCCCTGTTTTTTAGTGTGTAGAACTTTTTCATAACACCAGCAGGGGTGAAATTTATCAGGCGTAGTCTCATCCCAATTTCTTAGTAACATTATATGAAATAACCAACAACTGCTCCCAAAATAAAATTACACACACCCTTTACGACGGTCTGACTTTGCACAAAACATTAACTTGTCAGAGAAGGGAAAGGACACTTCTAATTCCCAAAGTCCATTGGGATGGAGGAGGGAATAAAAGCACAGCTGGGCAGGGAGTGGGGAGAATACAGTGGGGAGTGGAAATGATTTTGGATCCCTCATTCCTTCCTCAAGTGCTCAAGTGAGTTGGATTGAGGCAATTCTACAGCAGAAATACGCTGTGCCTGGTCAGGGCCGGCTCTACCATTTTTGCTGCCCCAAGCAAAAAAAAAAAAAGGAAAAAAAGGCCACTAGGACTGTGCCACCCCAAGAATGGACAGAATGCCACTCCTTAGCATGTGCTGTCCCAGGCATGTGCTTCCTCCACTGCGTGCCTGGAGTCTGTTCTGCAGGAGAAATACTCTGTCCCTGGTCAAGGGTGATGCAGATCACTACCCACTGGAGCAGAGGGGAACCTTGGCAACATTTCTTTCCCTGTGCAGCTGGTGATGTGAAATTTGCCAGGTTTACTCTAATCCCAATGTATTTTTTAAATTAAGTGAAATCACTGCTCCCAAATGAAATTACCCACAGTCTCTGTGACGATTCAACTTTGACCAAACTATTTACTTGTCAGATGAGGGAAAAGGACATTTGGGGGTGCACAATGTTCCTGGTCCCTCACTTCATGGTGCCTCCAGCACTGAGTGAATTTCACCCTCAGAGAAGATACATTATAAATAATGTTTTCTTTATGGTTTCCCATTACCTACATACTGAATTGTTATCAATTCATTATCTCTGATATTTCATATGACTTTCCAGTTGATGTCTGTTTACTAATTATTATTTATTGTTATCAATTATTAATATGAATAATAACAGCATACTACTTCAAAGCATAGGTTCAATTAGAAGAAAAACTGAACTAAATATTTTAAAGATATTTTCCCAATGTAAGTAAATAAAGCAAATGGAACTATATAAAAGGTCACATGGAATATTTACATAAGTGCAGATTGAAAGGATTGTTTTTATGTTATCCTTTCCTAGAATACTGATAATAATGAAATATTCATCTTTTACTAATTTTGTGTCTCCCCTAGAGACAAGTATCAAAAATAAACTGGTTATTTTCAAGAAGTTGCACTTCTGAAAGTTTTGAATTGCTTGTGAATTTAGGACCAGATTTCTGTAGGTATTTAAATTCAGTGGAATTTAGGTGGCCAACAGCTATTAAAATTCTAGCTAAAGCCTGTTTCCTATTATATTACATATTCCCATTTGCTTTTCTGGGAAATTTAGATGCACATGGGGTATAATATCGGCCCTAAAATTACCAGCATTTTTCTTCTAGTGATGCGACTTGTGCATTTCGTGTTTGATCCCACACTCACTGAAATGAAAGGCACAGCTCTAACTGATGTTAGTGTGCAGGATTAACGAATTAATTTTTAAGGGTTAAGAAGAAAACATGAGGAGACATATTAGTACAAAAGTTTTACTTTTAGATGAGAGATTATGACACTTACTAATTTCTCTATCACATTCACCTAAAAAATAAACAGAAATAAATATCAATTATTCTTAGGATAATTTTCCCCTTGGTTATCCAGTTTTCTGAGTTTTGTGAAAGTTGAACATTGATTATAAAATTCATGAGTCTTTGAGGGGTTTCTTGTTAACACCAGGAGAAAAAAGGTTTCCTTTTTTCTTCTCTTGTATGTTATTTCTTACTATTCTCAGCACTAAATTTAAGGCTGATATCTCATGTCTTTGTCAAATCTCTATTTTCTACTGTGCATAACTTTATCATATCACCTATTGGGGTGAAATTTTTCAGGCTTAGTCTCATCCCAATTTCTTTTTAACATTAAATGAAATGACAAACAACTGCTCCACAACTATAATTAAACACAATCTGTATGATGATCCAACTTTTATGAAACGATTTGCTTGTCTGATGAGGGAAAAGGACAGTTGGGGACACAGAGTCCTCCTGGTCTCCCACTTCAAGGTGCCTCTAGCATAGGGGTAGACAACCTACGGCACAGGTGCCGAAGGTGGCATGCAAGCTGATTTTCAGTGGCACTCACACTGCCCAAGTCCTGGCCACCAGTCTGGGGGCCTCTGCATTTTAATTTAATTTTAAATGAAATTTCTTAAACATTTTAAAAACCTTATTTACTTTACACACAACGATAGTTTAGTTCTATATTATAGATTTATAGAAAGAGACCTTCTAAAAATGTTAAATTGTATTACTGGGCATGTAAAACCTTAAATCAGAATGAATAAAGGAAGACTCGGCACAGCACTTCTGAAAGGTTGCCGACCCCTGGTCTAGCACGTGTGAATTTCACCCACTGTGAAGATACATTTTAAATAATGTTTTCCCATTACCTTCATACTAATTTTTTATCCATACATTAACACTGACATTTCATGTGATTTTAAAGTTGATATCTCTTTCAAAATAAAATAATAATAATAATAATAATAAATAACAAAACAGCATACAATTTCATAGAAAAGGTTTTATTTGGAGAAAAAGAGAAAACTTACTCATGGCACGAAGATGATTCCCTGAATAAATAAAATAAATCAAACAAAATTAAATACAAAGTATTGAAGAATATTTTCAGTTAATGCAGACTTCAAGGAGTATTGCCATTATATGAATTCCTGGCCCCTAGATAATAAACATTTCATTCATGTTTTACTAACCCTGTGGCTACGCTAGAGATAAGTGTCAAAAAGTAACCGACTAATCTCAAGGATTCACATTTCTGAAAGTTTTGAATTCCTTGTGGAATTAGGGCCAGATTTTTAAAGTTATTTAACTACCTAACACCCACTGATTTAAATGGGAGTTAACTGACTAAATACCTTTAAAAAGTCAAGCCATGGGAGCTCACTTCTGCTTCCTGCGTGACACTGTTATACCAAGTATCAGAGGGGTAGCCGTGTTAGTCTGGACCAAAGAGTCCTGTGGCACCTTATAGACTAACAGATGTTTTGGAGCATGAGTGTTCGTCGGATGCACTGTTATACCAGGTGCCAGCTCTTGCCGAGGCTATAGGTGTCAGATAAGAACTGACAATTTCATAGCAGGAAACAGACCAGCTCACCTGTATGTTCAGCTCATAAGGATGTGTTTCGTGTTTAGACTTCATGAAAATCTTGTGCTATGCTGCAGATATTGCTCTGAATTATCTATATCCCATGTTATAAAGTGATAGCAAGTATCTGCATCGTAAACCTCTGTGACTAAGGGCTTGTCTTCACTACTGGGGAGATCAACGCTGCTGCAAGTGTCCATTTAGCTGGTCTAGTGAAGACCCACTAGATTGACAGCAAAGCGCCCTCCAATTGACTCCAGTACTCCAGCTCCCCCAGAAGAGTATGGGAGAATGTCTCCCATCAATGCAGAACAGTGAAAACACCGCAGTAATTTGACCTAAGCTACGTCGACTCCAGTTATGTTATTCACATGGCGGGAGTAGCGTAACCTAGGTTGACGTACCCCGGTAGTGAAGACAAGCCCATAGTAACTCCTCAAACAGGGATGAAGCCTTGGGTAATGCACATGAAGGACTCTAACATGACGGAGTCAATTCCTGTGCATTGAAAGCAAATAAGCCACTGTGCGAGATCAAGGATCAAAGACTTTAAGTGCATTCTTCCACCTTCCCAACATTAACATTGCATTGTATGTGAGAGAGCAGAATGACTGCTCAGAGCTTCGGTATAAAACTGCAGAAGAACCTGAGAGTCTCCGGATTAAGTTTAGAAGTGTGAGCAACAAGGGTGATGTCGTGGTGGGAGTCTGCTACTGACCACCAGACCAGCGGGATGAGATGAGGCTTTCTTTCGGCAACTAGCAGAAGTTACTAGATTGCAGGCCCTGGTTCTCATGGGAGACTTTAATCACCCTGATATCTGCTGGGAGAGCAACACAGCGGTGCACAGACAATCCAGGAAGTTTTTGGAAAGTGTAGGGGACAATTTCCTGGGGCAAGTGCTGGAGGAACCAACTAGGGGCAGAGCTCTTCTCGAGCTGCTGCTCACAAACAGAGAAGAGTTAGTAGGGGAAGCAAAAAGTGGATGGGAACCTGGGAGGCAGTGACCATGAGATGGTCGAGTTCAGGATCCTGACATAAGGAAGAAAGGAGAGCAGCAGAATACAGACCCTGGACTTCAGAAAAGCAGACTTTGACTCCCTCAGGGAGCTGATGGGCAAGGTCCCCTGGGAGAATAATATGTGAGGGGGGAGGCGGAAAAGAGTCCAGGAGAGCTGGCTGTATTTTAAAGAATCCTTATTGAGGTTACAGGAACAAACCATCCCGATGTGTAGGAAGAATAGTAAATATGGCAGGTGACCAGCTTGGCTTAACAGTGAAATCCTTGCTGATCTTAAACACAAAATACAAGCTTCTAAGAAGTGGAAGATTGGACAAATGACCAGGGAGGAGTATAAAAATATTGCTCAGGCATCCAGGAGTGAAATCAGGAAGGACAAATCACACTTGGAGTTGCAGCTACCAAGAGATGTTAAGAGGAACAAGAAGGGTTTCTTCAGGTATGTTAGTAACATGAAGAAAGTCAAGGAAAGTGTGGGCCCCTTACTGAATGAGGGAGGTAACTTAGTGGACAGAGGATGTGGAAAAAGCTAATGTACTCAATGCTTTTTTTGCCTCTGTCTTCACAAACAAGATCAGCTCCCAGACTGCTGCACTGGGCAGCACAGTATGGGGAGGAGGTGACCAGCCTTCTGTGGAGAAAGAAGTGGTTTGGGACTATTTAGAAAAACTGGATGAGCACAAGTCCATGGGGCCAGATGCGCTGCATCCGAGGGTGCTAAAGGAGTTGGCGGGTGTGATTGCAGAGCCATTGGCCATTATCTTTGAAAACTCATGGCGATCGTGGGAGGTCCTGGATGACTGGAAAAAGGCTACTGTAGTGCCTATCTTTAAAAAAGGGAAGGAGGAGGATCCGGGGAACTACAGGCCAGTCAGCCTCACCTCAGTCCCTGGAAAAATCATGGAGCAGGTCCTCAAGGAATCAATTCTGAAGCACTTAGAGGAGAGGAAAGTGATCAGGAACAGTCAGCATGGATTCACCAAGGGCAAGTCATGCCTGACTAACCTAATTGCCTTCTATGAGGAGATAACTGGCTCTGTGGATGAGGGGAAAGCAGTGGATGTGTTATTCCTTGACTTAAGCAAAGCTTTTGATATGGTCTCCCACAGTATTCTTGCCAGCAAGTTAAAGAAGTATGGGCTGGACGATTGGACTATAAGGTGGATAGAAAGCTGGCTAGATCGTCAGGCTCAACGGGTAGTGATCAACGGCTCCATGTCTAGTTGGCAGCCCGTTTCAAGTGGAGTGCCCCAAGGGTCGGTCCTGGGGCCGGTTTTGTTCAATATCTTCATTGATGATCTGGAGGATGGTGTGGACTGCACCCTCAGCAAGTTTGCAGATGACACTAAACTGGGAGGAGTGGTAGATATGCTGGAGTGTAGGGATAGGATACAGAGGGACCTAGACAAATTAGAGGATTGGGCCAAAAGAAACCTGATGAGGTTCAACAAGGACAAGTGCAGAATCCTGCACTTAGGATGGAAGAATCCCATTCACTGTTTCAGACTAGGGACCGAATGGCTAGGCAGCAGTTCTGCAGAAAAGGACCTAGGGGTTACAGTGGATGAGAAGCTATGAGTCAACAGTGTGCCCTTATTGCCAAGAAGGCTAACGGCATTTAGGGCTATATAAGTAGGGGCATTGCCAGCAGATCGAGGGATGTGATCATTCCCCTCTATTCGACATTGGTGAGGCCTCATCTGGAGTACTGTGTCCAGTTTTGGGCCCCACACTACAAGAAGGATGTGGAAAAATTGGGAAGAGTCCAGCGGAGGGCAACAAAAATGATCAGGGGGCTGGAGCACATGACTTATGAGGAGAGGCTGAGGGAACTGGGCTTGTTTAGTCTGCAGAAGAGAAGACTGAGGGGGGATTTGATAGCTGCTTTCAAGTACCTGAAAGGGGGTTCCAAAGATGATGGATCTAGACTGTTCTCAGTGGTGGCAGACGACAGAACAAGGAGCAATGGTCTCAAGTTGCAGTGGGGGGGGTTTAGGTTGGATATTAGGAAACACTATTTCACTAGGAGAGTGGTGAAGCACTGGAATGGGTTACCTAGGGAGGTGGTGGAATCTCCTTCCTTAGAGGTTTTTAAGGCCCGGTCTGATGAAGCCCTGGCTGGGATGATTTAGTTGGGGATTGGTCCTGCTTTGAGCAGGGGGTTGGACTAGATACCTCCTGAGGTCCCTTCCAACCCTGATATTCTATGAGTCTACGAACATGTGACCTGTGTATGCTGTCCCGTCAGCTTGGATTCTGTTAGATGATTTTTTAAAAATGCTTACAAGGAAAAATTATCATCTCTTGCCTGTTTGGATTCCAACAGGGCTAGAATTACTGAACCAGAAACCAGCAATCCTGGAGTTACACTGGGTTAGCCCTAAAAGACATTTGGAAACTGGCAGACTACTACACCTCTCTTCCCTTTTGAAATTATGGACTAACTCATTTGTGCATTAATTTGTGCCTTCTTTAACCTTTCAATAACCCTCATTTCTTTTTCTTTACTTAATAAATCCTTTGTTAGTTTACTATAGGATTGCCAGTAAGCATTTTCTTTGGTATGAGATCTAAAATGCAAATTGATCTGGGGGAGAGACTGGTCTTTTGGGACTGGGTATAATCTGGAGTAAAGCAACCATCTACCACATAGTCTAGTTTGCTGGGGTGGGTACATGGACCAGAGTACCAAGGAGACTGTCTGTGACTTCTGGCTTTGGGCTTATAGTGCCTAAGGGGCTTTCACTTGTTCCTTGGCTGGTGAAATCTAAATATAGCGCTCTCAGTTTGGGGTTTTGTGCCCTATTTATGGCAGTCTGCTCTGTGTGAGGTGCCCACACTCCTAACTCACTCCAGACAGCGTGACGCCTCGTATATCACATATTCCCATTAGCTTTGCTCAGAGTTAGGCTGGTGCAAAGAATGGAATTTCTGACCCGCAAATGGTCAGCATTGTTGTTTCAGTGATATGACTTGGGCAGGTGGTGTTTGATCCCACACTCACTGAAGTCATTGGCAAAGCTCTAACCAATATTAATGGTGCAGCATCAGGGTTTTAATCCTTTGCTGGTTAAAAAAATCCCACCCAAAATAGTAAACAATTAAATAAACCACAGTCTTATGGGGAGACAAATTTGTACAACCTTTTCCTTGTCGGAGGAAAGAGTATGACACTTACGAATTGCTTTATCGTGTTCCCCTAAAAAAAAAGAAGAAAATTAATATACATTATTATTAGGAGTATTTTTTACTAGGAGAGTCAGCTGTTTGACTTTTCTGAAAGTGGCACAGGAACTGTTTATTGGATGGCTCTTTGAAGGGTTTCATATTCTCAACATCAAGAGAAAAAGGTTTTCCTTTCTCCATCTCTTATCTGTTGTTTCTCACTATTGACAGGACTCACGTTAAGACAGAGAGCTCATTTCTTTGGAAACCCCTGTTTTTTAGTGTGTATACGTTTTTCATATTATCTACTGGTCATAAAATTTATGAGGCTTAATCTCCTCTCAATTTCTTTACAACATTAAATGCAAAGACAAACTGCTCCTAAAAGAAAATCACACACAATCTTTATGATGATTCAATTCTGTACAAAAAATTAACTTGTCAGAGGAAGGAAAAGGACACTTCTAACTCCCCAAATCTATTGGTATGGAGGAGGGAATAAGTGAACAGTGGGTGGGGAGGGGGCAGAAAAGAGTGAAGACTGGATACGATTTTGTTTCCCCCCAGCCTGCCCCCTAAGTGCTCCAATGAGTGAGTTGAATTGAGGCAGTTCTGCAGGAGAAATACTCCGTGCCTGGTCAAGGGTGATGCAGATCACTACCCACTGGAGCAGAGGGGAACCTTCGTAACATTTCCCTGTGCGTCTGGTGACGTGAAATTTGTCAGGTTTAGTCTAATCCAGGGGGCTCAAACTCAGAAGACCACGAGGGCCACACGAGGACTAGTACATTGTCTGACTGCCGCATCACTGACACCTCGGCCCCGTCCCCACTCCTCCCCTTCCATGAAGCCCCGCCCCGCCCCACCTCTTTCCTCCCCTTCTCTGCCCCCATTCCAACCCCTTCCCCAAAATTCCCACCCCAGCTCCGCCCTCTCTCTGCCCCCAGTGGGTGCAGGAGGGGTGTGGTGTGCGGTGGGGGCTCATGGCAGGGAGTTGGGATGTGGGGTGCAGGAGGGGTGAGGGGTGCTGCAGGGCATTGTGGTGCAGGAGGGGTGCGGGGAGTGGAAGGGGGCTTAGTGCAGGGGGTTAGGGGGCTCAGGGCAGGGAGTTGGGGTGTAGGAGGGGTACGGGGTGTGGCAGGGGGTTCAGGGCAAGGGGTCAGGGTGAAGGGTGCAGCAGGGGGTATGGCTTCAGGAGAGGTTGGGGGGTGGTTCTGGCCCGGTGTGCACTGGGGGCAGGGCAGGCTCCCTTGCACTGCTCTGGGAAGCGGCTGGAACCTGGGGGAGACGGGGCACTGGGGTCTGTGTGTTGCTCTGGGGGTCTAAAACACGCGGGCGGCAAATGGGAGTTGCTGGGGGAGGTGCCTGAAGCAAGCGCAACACACAGACCCCAGTTCCCTGCCTCCCCCAGATTCTGGCTGCTTCCCAGAGCGGTGCGGGGACAGGGCAGGCAAGCAGGGAGGGAGGGAGGGAGCCTACCCTGCCCCCAGTGCGCTCTAGGTAAACACTGGGGAGGGCGGGGGGACCATGGGGAGCTCGTGGGCCGCAGAAAATAACCCCGCGGGCCGCGTGTTTTAGACCCCTGGCTTAATCCCAATGTATTTTAAAAAATCAAATTAAATCACTGCTCCCGAATGAAATTACCCACAGTCTCTGTGATGATTCAACTTTGACCAAACTATTTACTTGTCAGATGAGGGAAAAGGACATTTGGGGGTGCACAATGTTCCTGGTCCCCCACTTCATGGTGCCTCCAGCACTGAGTGAATTTCACCCTCAGAGAAGATACATTATAAATAATGTTTTCTTTATGGTTTCCCATTACCTAACTGAATTGTTATCAATTCATTATCTCTGATATTTCATATGACTTTCAAGTTGATGTCTGTTTATTATTATTATTATTATTAATTAATAATAAGACGATTACATAAGAAAGGCCACAATGAGTCAGACCAAAGGTCCATCTAGCCCAGCATCCTGTCTTCCAACAGTGGCCAATGCCAGGTGCCCCAGAGGGAATGAACAGAACAGGTCATCAAATGATCCATCCCCTCTTGCCTATTCCCAGCTTCTGGCAAACAGGCTAAGAACTAGCAGCAAAGTACTTCACATGAGATGTTCAATTAAGAGAAAAATTGAACTAAATATTTTAAAAGATATTCCCCTAAACACACATAAATAAAGCAAACAGAATATATAAAATTGAATTTGGAATATTTTTAGTTAATGCAGACTGAAAGGAGTGTTTTCATTTCAATTCCTAGAACCTGGAAAACATTTCATTCACGTTTTACTAATTTTGTGTCTACACTAGAGATAAATATTCAAAAGATTAAATAATTAAACTTGAGGAGACAAGGTTGTACAAAAGATTTACTTGTTGGAGGAAAGAATATGAGACTTACCAATTTCTCTATCCCATTCTCCTAAAATAAACAGAAATAAATATAAATTATTAAGATTTTTTTCTCTTTATTATGCAATTGTCTGAGTTTTGTGAAAGTCACACAGTGATTATATAATTCATGAGCTTTTGATAGGTTTAATGTTCTCAATGCCAGGAGAAAAAGGTTTTCCTTTCTCCACTTCCTTTTCTCATATTGCCAGCACTCAAGTTTAGGATGAGAGCTGATGTCTGTTAATCCCCTACTTTCTACTATGTATAACTTTTTCATATAACCTTTTGGGGTGAAATTTATCAGGTTTCATCTCATCACAATTCCTTTTTAACATTAAATGAAATGACAAACAACTGCTCTCAAAATAAAATTACACACACTCTTTATAATGACCTCACTTTCAACCAAATATTTACTTGTCAGATGAGGAAAAGGAAATTCTGGGGGGAGACGCTCTCTGTGCCCGGTAATGGGCTGATGCAAATCACTACACCCTGGAGCAAAGAGACACTTCAATAATATTTCCTTCTCTGTGCCACTGATTGGGCGGGGAGTAGGGCAGTGCAGCTATCTGTTTTCCCTGCTTGGCCCAGTCAAAAATTTCATTCTGGTTCTTTTTTCGTTTATTAGAAGAACATTTCTTGTTAATTTCACTATATTTTCTCCTATAACATTTACCTTTTTTAATTTTCAATAAATAAACAGTGAGGCCACTGACACCAAACAAACCCATCAGGATCACACACAGAGCCACCATCCAGGGATTCAGTCTTGGGAAAAAGTGATCTGAAAAACAAAACCCCAGGATTTGCATTAATTTGGAAGCAGGGACAAAGTCAAATTTTTTTTTTGTATTGCACACAAATAAATAAAAACTCCTCGTCAAGACTTCTGTGTCATAACAGTGAAAACATCACGTCATCTACACTAAAGACCAGAAACTGATTTTAAAAATGACTCCAACCAACACAGCTGTAACAATTATTTATCTGTGAATGAACAGGCCTGATTTGATTCATTGGTATTCAGAGATTCTTAGAGTTCAATGGCAAATTGGCTGATAACTGACCTGCTATATAAATTGTTGATTCCTTTTCTTGATTGAGAAAGGTGTTTCTGATCCAACAGGACAAGTTTTGGTTTGAATGTTCTTTTATAACAACGGCATTTTCTGTTTCAAACAGGCCATTATCCCCCAGGGATTTTGCTTCAGAGAGCGATGATAATTCTTGCCCATTGAGATCTCTCCACAGTACCTCTGGCTCTGGATACCACCCAGTTGATTGACAAAGCACCCGGATCCCTCCATCCTGATAACTATCCACAGAGATAAGAGGATTGGAGCCCAAACCTAGAAGAAAATTACATAAGTGTGTGTTAATTCCACGAGTTAGCTTAAAAGCTAAAAGGATGAGAGATAGGTTGTGGATCCCTTACTCTCACTAGAGATCACTTATTAATGCAAAAGGGATAAATGAATACTGGAATCTGTGAATTCCCACTACTCACGTACACAGGAGAACATGTAAACAAATATTTAAAATAATTTCGCTGAGTCAGTAAGACATATTGCCCTCTCAGCCCAAGAGCAATGGAATGTTGAACACATTGGGAAATTTGGCCATTTCATTTAAATATCTAAATGGGATACGATTTTTTCAAAAATCCATTTTTAGTGCATTGGATAGACATTTTGTTGGTTTGCTTTTTAAATTAATAAATCTAACTTGCTCCATGGTTACAGTGTCAAAACAGCAGGGGACAAATCTCAGCCTTATCTACGAGTGGTAAATACAAAACTTCTACCCCCGCCCCCATCATATGGCCTCAGCCAATCAGAAAGCTGCAGGTGATTTTGACTGTACCACTAAATAACAATCAGTAGTGGTCACATCAGAAGGCCACATAAACCTAGCAGTCCCACCTTAGCCACACATCCTCAAGATGACGGCAGAGAAATTGGCAGGCCATGAGCTTGTCTACACTTGAAATGCTACAGCAGCGCAGCTTCTCTGCTGTAGCACTTCAGTGTAGACACTACCTATGCCAAAGGGAGGACTTCTCCCGGCATCATAGGTAACACACCTCCCCGAGAGGCAGTAACTAGTTCACAGAAGATTTCTTCTGTTGACCCAGTTCTGTCTGCAAGGAGGCTTAGGCTATGTCTATACTTGCAAAGTTTTTTCACTGACACTTTTGTCAGTGATAGAGAAGCTCTAAAAGAAAAACACTGGTTTGTGTTCACATTGTTTTCCACAGGCATCAGAGTGTGTTTACATATGCAGCACTTGCATCACAATGAGAGGAGTGCATTTTGGTACCTATCCCACTATGCACTGCTCCAGCACACAAAGCACATCATTATTGTGGCAGGGATGGATGTGTGTGTGTGTGTGTGACAGCCCCTGGAAGCCACCAGTCCTGAGGCAGGAGGACAGAAGACCCTGACCTCAGCCCCTGCCTCCTTCCCTGACTCTGCACAGCACATTCTGTCTACCTGCCTCTGTTCGCGTTGTGGGAGGCAGCAGGAACATTCCACAATAATAATTTGTTTTGTGTCCTGGTGCAGTGACAGCACCGGGTGTTAGAACAGAACTAAAAGAGAGGGGCGCAGACCTTCAAGCTTCAAAGAGCTGCCACTCCCACTCTGCATTTTGGGACAGCTCTGGAGGGCAATTAGATCAGTAAAAGCAATCAAGAGTTTTCACTGGTACATCAGCCAAAAGCATCAGCACAAAAAGCAAAAAGACTCTTGTTAGGGTGGTTCTATTTTTGCACTGAATCTCAGCAGTTTAGGGTGGATTTCCAGTGAAGACGCTAGCGTGGTTTTTGCACAAAAACCAGACTTTTTGCACTAAAACTGTCAAGTGCAGACATTAGTTTTAGGTCAGCTTAATTATGTTGCTCGGGGGGGGGGGGCGGGGCAGGAGGGAGGATATATTCTTCACACCCCTGAGTGATGTAGTTACACTGACCTAATTGCCTAGTGTAAACCAGACCTGTATTTGTCTAGAAGTCCTTTCCCTCCTAACTAAGGGCCCCTTTTGGAGTCAATCAAGAATTTCTTTTGGGCAAGGAAATCTCTTGCCCATTCTGCAAATGTCTTTAACAAAATGTTGGGAAAGTTTTCAACATCTTTCCCAAAGTATATGACTATGGCCGTGTGGTGAAATCTAGACACACTGTGTTACTCTGCAATAATTCACAAGTTGTTAGTCACAGTTGTGGCAGTAGGAAAGAATAAAACCTGCAGCCCACACTAAGATAATACACAATGGCATAAGATAATAAGGCATGAACTGCTGACCTGCTACCTTCAGTTCCAACAAAGCTTCTTCATAAAAAAGACCATCTTGAACAAAGCAGTTGTATTGTCCTTCATCAGAGCTTCTGATATTAAGAATCTGCAAGGAAACATTCCCATCCAGGATGCCATCTTTCAATAACTCTGTCCTTCCATGGTATTCTGCTATCTGCTGCCCATACTGATCCCTGAACTCATGATAGTGGTGAACAACTGAAGAGAACTCAGATCGGAACCATCTCACCTCCATGTTCTCAGCGCTCATCCTGGGGGACAGGTAACAGGGTAACACAACAGCCTTACCCACAATGGCAGTTACAGGGTGACCAGGACCGTTCACTTTGAACTGGGCTGTCAAATACACCAAAGCAAAAAAAAAAACAAACTTAGAAGGAAAAAACAATATAAATGACAGATTTAATGGTCCAAACTTCAATGGTCCAAGACACCTGGCATGCAAATTTACAGCCTGAACATTTAAAATTTAGCAAAGTTACAAGCAACTGAAAAGGTGGGCTGTATTAGAAAGTGATAGGCAAGCTTTGGTATAGGTGTCACTGGTAACTTCACTTATATTAATTTTAATATGCCATAGAGACATTTCAGTGCCCAATGAATGGGTAGGGTGATCTGAGTTTTTCAACTCTACCCCCCTCGTCCTGTTTTTAGTGGGACTGGGTCACTACTTGGTCTCACTGAGCCCAAATCTCTTCAGCTTCAGGCCAGGCTGCCTGGGTGTTTGACAAACGGTTAGGTCACAGAGGATGTAACGTAGGGAGCTCAGATACTATGGTGATGAAAGCCGTATAAGTACCTAGAGAGATAGAGATAATGAGTTGTGTCGTGTTCGGTGGGTAGGCATTACTCCTCCTGAAGGGCTGGGGAGGAAGAGGAGACTTATTCTTTACCGGTATTGACTGAATCTGGAATTTGTTGTAGTTTTTGTTCAGTTTTGTATAAAAGAATAGAATAGGCACAACTTATAAATCATTATGATAAAACAAATCCTATAAACAGCAGTAGGAACAATGGGATTCCTACCTGATTCCAGCTTGTGAATGTGAAAAGTAATGAAGAAAATGATCAAACCGAGCAGAGAAGAGCTGCCTATGGAGGTAGCACAGGATGAGAGAACCTTCATCCTCACTGTAACTTGATCTAGACAACAGGATGGGGAAGAAAAAAAAACATTTTACATTTAAATCCGATTTGTTAAACAAAGTAACTAATACCCACAGTTAGTGAACTGAATTGATTGTTTTGGGTGACCCTGTTCTTCAGGATTTTAGAGCTGGCATAGATCATCCTCTCACACCTTGTTTTTACTGAAGAGGTAAACAAGCTTTCCTGCTTTTTCAACTCCTATCACTGAACAGAGCTAGTTGGGTTCATTGAAATGAAGAAAATATTTTCTCTGCAGCTGTTTGAGCCCTTCAACAAATTCCGGTTCCAGGAGACTGGAACCAGTTCATTCATCTGACTTTCTTTGAAACGTCTGCAGCAAACATGTGCTACTTGAATATTATTTTTATATATAAATGTAAATGATCTTGTTAGGCAAGAGTTACAAATTCAGTTAGAAACTCACATAACCAGCAAGCAGGCCTACCTGAGGCCCAAGGACAATGGCAGCTGTAAACACTTGATAACTTAAATGGTCAGATGTCCGCCCAGTAACTCAGCCTCTCAGTGAGGAAGAACAGTACAAACATGTTAAGTATTCTCTCTCTGAAACAATATTTGTCTCTGTAAATACAAGATAAATGCAAATGAATTGATAAGAAAATGTATATAACTGGTTACTGTAACACCATACTTTCGAAGCTGTCCATCAGTCTTCCTGGTGCCGTGAATAAACCTCTTCAGTATCGTCTGTGCTGCCTGATTCTTGGGGAAAAGAATCTCCTTGCTTCACAATACTAATAGATTATAATAAATTAAGGCCTTAACATCAGTTGTCACAATTTTATATTAGAAAACTAAACCAATATTTAACTAACATGAAAAAATCCAAGTTAAAGAAAAAGCTCTGGTCTAAACTAAAAACATAATTTTTAAAAAAATCTATTTTCATCCACTCTGAACATCTGATATTTTCTTGGGACCCCTTTTGCCAAAGAACTACAGCACTTTGAGGAATTCAATTAAAAGGTGTGATTCCTTGGTTTGTGTAGATTGCATGAATTATTGTAGAAAGCTGAAATTTGTTTCTTTGTCCCTTTCATAACAGAGCAGCAGCACTGCCAGGCCCAATATTCAAAAATCAAAAGTCAGCATAAGTCCCACCCTAATGGATTACGTCTGTGTGGTATAGTCTGGTTTTGTATGGTCTCCTCTTGTAGCTTTCATTAGCTGTAAAACTGCATAATGCTTTTGGAGTATCCATGACGAATGTGGTATTTGGCAACATATGCATGCTGTAATTAATTTTAAACTTTACATTTGTTTCTTTATGAAAGCCAATACCAACCCCCCCCACACACACACATACACACAAACATAATTTGTAAAAAAAATTACAGAGTGGGTCAAAAAAGATATGTGATTAACTTAAAAATCAATTAAAAAAACCATTTTGGTTCCTATTTCTTGCTTTTGGTTTCTGAGCCCTGAGGGTACACTCATGTCATAGTCTTAAATGTTCTTCTGCAACCATAAGGGCTAGAAATTTGCTTTTACTTTAAATTAAATCTGAGATTCAATAAGGACAAATGCAAAGCACACTGCTTAGGAAGGAACAATCAGTTGCACACATACAAAATGGGAAATAACTGCCTAGGAAGGAATGCTGTGGAAAGGGATCTGGGGGTCAGAGTGGATCACAAGCTAAACAGGAGTCAACAGTGTTGTAAAAAAGCAAGTATCATTTTGGGATGTATTAGCAGGAGTATTGTAAGCAAGATACGAGAAGAAATTCTTCTGCTCTACTCCGCACTGATTAGGTCTCAACTGGACTAGTGTGTCCAGTTCTGGGGGCCACATTTCAGGAAAGATGTGGACAAATTAGAGAAAGTCCAGAGAAGAGCAACAGAAATGATTAAAGGTCTAGAAAATGTGAGCTATCAGGGAAGATTGAAAAAATCTGGGTTTGTTTGGTCTGGAGAAGAGAAGCTTGAGAGGAGACATGATCACAGTTTTCAAGTACACAAAAGGTTGTTACAAGGAGGAGGGAGAAAAATGGTTCTTCTTAACCTCTGAGGACAGGACAAGAAGCAATGGATTTAAATTGCAGCAAGGGCGGTTTAGGATGGAGAATAGGAAAAAACTTCCTAACTGTCAGGGTGGCTAAGCACTGGAATAAATTGCCTAGGGAGGTTGTGGAATCTCCATCAATGGGGATTTTTAAGAGCACGTTAGGAAAACACCTGTCAGGGATGGTCGAGAAAATACTTAGTCCTGCCTTGAGTGCAGGGGACCAACTAGGTGACCTCTCGAGGTCCCTTCCAGTCCTACGATTCTATGATTCTCACATAATCTCAAAATTACAGTGCTGCAGTTTTTGGAAAATTATCAATTTGATTTAAAAAAGGATTTTTCCCTATTATTTTAATGTTTTAAATGCTTCAAAGTGAGAAGTCCTAATAAAATAGAATCAAAACCCTTTTTGATCTCTTCCTTATTCTTTCTAAAGGTGAAAAAGGGAGCTAAAATCAAAACTGAAAAGACAAAAACTAAAATCTAAATTTTTGTTCAATACGACTTGATTAAAAATTGAAAAATAAACTAAATACTTTACACAAAACAAAAAAAGTAATTTCACAACAAAAACACCATTATTTTTACTAGTTTTACTCCCCTCCAATAGTTTTTTACACATGAGGAGATGATCTGTCACACAGTGTATAAATTTGCCCCGTTTTAGTTATGTCCTGAAGTCCCTACTCAGCAATACTCTTAAACACATGATCAATTTTAGGCACATGCTTAATTCCCACGGATTTCAGAAGGAGAAAAGGATGCAGTTTTCTGTTTTGATTAATTCTGGACATAATTTTATTTTATACAGAAGCAGAAGGATTCACCCCCACAATCAAGAGATAGAAAACTGCAATGACAACCAGCAGAAAACTAGACTGATGACACCTAGGTCTGGTGCAGTAAAGTTCTTTCCTTATTCAAAATATAGGAAGTTGCTTGTTATAAATCTTCCCCTGAGAACAGTACGAGGCCCAGTAATCTTGAATAAAGCACAGTAGCAAAAGAAATAGATTACTGATTCAACAAAATGTAAAAATCTCATGTTACATTGCTAGGAACATAATCTGCAGTGTATTTGACAGTAAATCATTTTTAACCTACAGGTCATGGAAAGTTTAGATGAAGAGTAAAATAAATTATCACAGGATTATTTAACCATTTTTAATAATCAGGGCTACCCGGAGGGGTGGGGGGCAACTGGGGCAATTTGCCCCAGAACCCACAGGGGCCCCCACGAGAATATAGTATTCTATAGTATTGCAACTTTTTTTTTTTGGAAGAGGCCCCTAAAATCGCTTTACCCCAGGCCCCCTGAATCCTCTGGATGGCCCAGAGAAGCATGTATGAGCAGTTATAAGCAGTTATTCTGAAGCAAAGTTAACCCACCTGGTTGGTTCTTCCGAGAAATTTTAAATCTTCAGAGTGTGGTCAGACCTTATTCCTTTTGTTGAGCTAGTTACATGTTAATTGATTATTCCAGTTTATCAAGATGCTCAGCTAATTCTGGCTATAAAATAGCTGGAGCATTTTCTCACCACTCTTCCATACTTTTTTTTGTTTTGTTTAAGAAATTGGGTTTTGTTCCAGACTTGCCGCATTTGCCGAGTTGGAAAGTGAAAGTAACACTGTGACTTGAAGGTGGCATCGTTTCAAAGCCTGTCATGTGGGGCAGTTAGAGTCTTCTCTTAAAGAAACAGGAAACTGCTACAGTCCTGCTGAGCTGGAATTGCCTGCAGACTCAAATATGCAGGCTTCCGAAGTTACCTGACTCCATTTCAAAGACACTCCTGACATGCATCTGATGAAGTGGGTATTCACCCACGAAAGCTCATGCTCCAAAACGTCTGTTAGTCTATAAGGTGCCACAGGATTCTTTGTTGCTTTTACAGATCCAGACTAACACGGCTACCCCTCTGATACATTTCAAAGAGAATCTTCTGACTGCTTTCTACAACCCTTTCATCCTTACTCACAAGATTGCATTAAACACTGTACTTTAACTTACTTATAATTAAACACAGTCCCCATGGCAAGAAGACCCCTGTCCTCTGCTGCTATCTCAGCCTCAGTTCAGCTTTCAAGCTAGAGTCCTGAAGAGGAGCTCAGCATAGCTCAGGAGCTTGTCTTTTTCACAAACAGAAGTTGGTCCAATAAAAGACATTACCTTCCCCACCTTGAGTCTCTAAGTTCATCAAAACTCAAATGTCTGAAAACCAGGAAATGCAGAGTTAAGGTACCCATATGACCACTCACATTTCTCCAAAATAATATAATAAAATAGTAACAATAATCATTTTTTAAAAATGTAGATGGAGGTAGATGTTACCCACATGATTACAGATTCTCACCCAGGGTGGGGTTCAAACCTGAAAGTTGGTAGAATCTATGAATTTTATGAAATGCTGTGTTTTTGTTTTGCTTTGTGGGTTTTTTTTAAGTGGCCTGTATCTCAGGAAAGCTTGATCAAATGCCTCTAAATTTGATTTACTAACCCTACCCTGCCCTGCCCTGCCTTACCACGAGGCATAGTAAAGTTCAGGACAATCCATATAAGCACATGTAAGCAGAGTTAGGATGAGTGCTACCCTGATATCTAGTGGTGATTTGTAGGGAATGTGGAAAGAATTCCAATAATTTCAAAGAATGGGGAAAGATTTGCATTGGCATCCACCCTCCACTTAGCATAAGCCCACAGCAGACTGGGATGGTTATTTTAACAGCTCTGGGATCCCCAATTTCTTTGTTATTGGGGCAGGAGAAAAAAAAAAGTTTGTCACCCTGATTGTGTGAATGGGGAGCTGTGGGACTGCTTTGTGACAGAGATGACTCAACCTCAGTTGAGTGGTACTTGCTAAACATGGGACATGGGTTCCAAAACCCCATGAAGGGAGAGAGGTTGGGGACTGGTATGTGTACCTGATGGTATAGGCCCCTTGTGAGGGCCTGGAACACCAATTGCACATCCTCCTCTCTCCACTGTGGAATGTCAGAGTTGATTTTTTATTCCTTTAAGAATCCGGATATAGGTTACTGAGCTGAACTCACTTTTGGCTAATGGTGCACTAGCACTGGGGCTCTCCTACTATGAGCTGAAATTACTAAAGAGCTGAGAGCACTGAGTACTGTGCTAACTAGTGAGGGAGCCTGAAGCTATACTGTGGAACAGAGCAGCTGGTGGAGTGGAGCAGCTGCGGGGATGGCTGGAGCAGATCATGGGACAGCTGGTGGCAGCGGAGCAGCTGGCAGAGTGGAGAGCTGTGGGACGGGTGGAGCGGCCCACAGAGCGAGCAGAGCCGAGCAGTTTGCAGGGACGACTGGAGCAGCTCACGGGACAGCTGGTGGAGCAGAGCAGCTGGTGGAGCGGAGCAGTTTGTGAGGACGGTTGGAGGAGCAGAGTGGAGTGAATGGTAAAGTGGAGCAGTTCGTGGAGAAGGCGGGAGCAGAACCCATGGAGAGGCAGGGCAGTTGGCCCCGGACCACGTAAGGTGCCCCTTTCTACCCAGGCTGGGGGGAGGGACCTCTGCAGATAGACTCTCGAACTATGGGGCTGCACTGACCCAGGACAGAGACTTTTGGATTGTGGGACTTTTGGGACTGTGGGTGATTTGGGGGTTGCTGGACTCAAGAGCCCAGGAAAGAGAACACAGCCCAATTTCCTGGGGTGGGTCTTTGCTCACGGTTTGGTCTATGAACTCTAGTTGAGGTGTTTTCCCAATTTAGTGTTTGTTGTTTATCTCATGTATTAAACCTTTTCTGCTACACCGAGACTCTGTGCTTGCGAGAGGGGAAGCATTGCCTCTTTGAGGCACCTAGGGGTGTGTGTAAGATTTTCCCAGGTCACTGGGTGGGGGCTCGAGCTGGTTTGGCATTGGGTTATTGAAACGGAACCCCTTGATACTGAACCCGGCCCTTGTTGCTGCCAACTCAGAGGGGCAGAAGGGTTACATAAACAAGACACGAGAAGTCATTCTTCCGCTCTACTCTGCGCTGGTTAGGCCTCAACTGGAGTATTGTTTCCAGTTCTGGGCACCACATTTCAAGAAAGATGTGGAGAAATTGGAGAGGGTCCAGAGAAGAGCAACAAGAATGATTAAAGGTCTTGAGAACATGACCTATGAAGGAAGGCTGAAAGAACTGGGTTTATTTAGTTTGGAAAAGAGAAGGCTGAGAGGGGACATGATAGCAGTTTTCAGGTATCTAAAAGGGTGTCATCAGGAGGAGGCAGAAAACTTGTTCACCTTAGCCTCCAGTGATAGAACAAGAAGCAGTGGGCTTAAACTGCAGCAAGGGAGATTTAGGTTGGACATTAGGAAAAAGTTCCTAACTGTCAGGGTAGTTAAACACTGGAATAGATTGCCTAGGGAGGTTGTGGAATCTCCATCTCTGGAGATATTTAAGAGTAGGTTAGATAAATGTCTATCAGGGATGGTCTAGATAGTATTTGGTCCTGCCATGAGGGCAGGGGACTGGAATCTATGACCTCTCAAGGTCCCTTCCAGTCCTAGAGTCTATGAATCTCTGAATAAAATCGACTAATTTCTGAAAAACTGAGTGTAGCATTGGGAGCAGCATCTGAGGTTTTCCTGTCTAGCCGGCTTGTTTCCTAGAATGAACGCTCCTTGAGTGGGGTGATCCACAGGGAGTAGCTCAAACCTCCAAAGTGTCTGACCAGGGGCAGGACAGTAGCCCAGTAAGGGAGGGGTGTGACAGTGACATCACAAAGGCCTTTTGTAGGACCTCAGACTATCGGTCAAAGGTGGTGACCTCACAGAGAGATGCTGACATCAGCCAGGCAGGACAGGGGCGAGGGGCCAGGGAAACCTCAGAGACCCCTGTGGTTTTGCTTCAGCAAGTCTCCTTCTCCAGGTCTCTCTTTGAGGACTGAGGGAGTATTCGGGTTCACGTACATGAGCGCCAGGAGGAACCTGTTTTGAGTTTTCTCCTTCCCTTGTAGTGATTTTACTAGAAAACAGCCGTCCCTGTTTAGAAGGTAAGAGCCTCCTAGGGGTCTGAAACCTGTTCAGTCTGATCTACCTGGTGAGAGTTGAATTCTAGGCATGGAAAACACGAGCTTAAGGAGGCAGTATTGTGCACCTGGGATTTTGTCCTTTAGAATCACTGGGGACATTAGGGTTTGTCCTTTTTGTTTCACCTCTTCCTCCATCCCTCTCTCCCTCCTTTCTCTTCTTCTCTTGCGCCCTTTGTCCTTTTACCTGTTCTCCTCCCAACACCAGGAGGGTGTGTGTGTGTACATGTGTGTGTTGCGGGGGAATGCTCTGCAGCTCCCACTGTGGGAGGTCCACCCATAAATGTGGGGCTGAACTATTGCTCGGGTAGTGATCCCCACCAGTGACCTGGGCCATCCCTCAGCCTCCCTGGTGAGATCCCTCAGCCTCCCATCCTCAGTCTCTACCCTGATTGGCTGAGCAGGGGGTTATTGACAGGGAGGTGACTCAGCTCCTTGTTGTTCTCTTTTAAGACCAAGGAAATAAGTCAGAACCAGTTCTATGTTTGATGAATTTTGCTGCTTCTCTGCATTAATTGTCTCTGAGCAGTTGATGATTCTCTCTAACATTGCAGTTCTCCTCAAATACTTGCTGAATAATTACTGTGCACGGGTGCTAGTTTGGAGCTCATCTAAGAACACTTTACTCAGGTCATTCAATGTCTGAAATTCAAGATCCGATGGTTAGTTTCAAAATCAGGGCTCTTAGGTGCTATTCCCAACTCTGCCTCTGACTGGCTGTGTGACCTAAGACAAGTCAATTCTCCTTTCTCAGCCTTAGCTTCTCCTTCTTTCAAGTAGAGATAATAATGATCCGCTCCTACCTACCTCACAGTGCGTGGAGGCAGGGCCCGCTCTAGGTTTTTTGCCGCCCTAAGCAAAACAAATTTTGGCTGCCCCCACCCCAGCCCTGGGCTCCCCGCCACACTCTCCTGCTGACCGAGCACTGGGCTTCCCCCCACCTGCAGCCCCCTGCCACCCCAGCCCTGGGCTCTCCCCACCCAACACCCCATGCCAACATCAGTTTGTTCTCCCCAGTCCACCCAGGCTGAGCTGCTCCCTTTTATACTCCATCTCCAGTAGGAGCATGCCCAGAGAGGGTGAGGGGGTGTGGCCTCTTCAGCCCACAGGGTGCAGTTAACCCTAGCAGTGCCAGTGCAGGGTTGAGGAACCTCATCAGAGACAGCATTTCCCAAATTTTGGGATTAGCCAGGAGATCTCTTCAGAGGTAACCTCCTGTAGGGACTGAGTCACAAATACCTTGGGAACCAAATACCTGGGCATTTTGCCTAGTTCGAAGTCACTTGCTGTGGAATTCTATTCCTGGATCATCTGAGACAATATTGACTTAAACAATCGAACTACCCGGTGACCATGTGCACTTACTTCCGTCAGTTGCACCATTTGGGGTCTGCTGCTGTTCACCTTTTCAGAGTGGAGATTTAAAAACAGACTGTTTCTCTGATAATATGTCCACCAGCTATGAGTATTCTCTCCTGTTGACTGAGCTGTATTTGAATTTTCTCCATGTCATCATGCAGGGATAGGGGAAAAAACAAACCTAAAGTAAAAAATGATGGTCATTTGCCTGAAATTTCCCAATAAATCTGAGCTACAATCTGTCAAACACCACTAACATGCAGTTATATGACCAAGGAGCCTTCATGAAAGATAGAAAACCCATATCACAAAGAGGTAGAAGACACTTTCATTTTAATTTAAAGTGAAATTCCAGACTAGGTTACATCTGATGTCTCAGAATCAGGATGAGAAATTCTCCCCTGATCCACTGAAACCTGCTTCACCCAGCGCTGTCTCATTAGTGTTATTTACAGAAGTTTTAGCACCTACAGAATGGGCGGAAAAAAAAGCTGACCTTCCCAGAAGTGGCTTTGCCAATAGAGGGAAAAGGGGATTTGAACAGTGCTTGGGATCCATTTGAAATCCCCTTCCAGGTCCGTGACACTTTCATTGCCTGCCAGAGTGACTCTGATTTAGGATCAAAGACGTCCAAGCACCATTCCCAAGCATGGACAGCCAAGAACATGACCTCACCGGACACATTGGGAAGTGAAGGAATATAAAGGGGTGAACTCTGCATGACTCAGACACAAGGTAAGAGTTCTGGGGTGATGGGGAAGGACAGAATCTGAGTCGCCCCACCTCCTTCCAGTGTCACAGAGCCTGAAATGACCCTTATTTCCCTGACACTGCTCCAGCTCTTCATCATATTTAAATATATTTTACATGAGAAAAAAAGTCAACAAAATAACTGCTGTTCTGCACAATCCAGGGTAATGTGAGAACAACTGGGAATGAGACAATCTGTCCTCAGAGAGGAACTTGACATCTGGAACAAAAACTTTGCACTGGGAAAAGGAGTATAAATGTGAATCTCCAGGTTTGTTTAGACAAGGAAATGTGATGGTGGTTAGGTCAGATCAGGAGGAAATGTGCTAGATAACCCCACCCACTATCCATGGCCCATGTCTTTACTGCAAGAATAGCTGTCTTTTTACATCAGGAAAGTGAACTCAAGCTAGCTAACTCCATGGCAACCACAGTGATGAGACCCAGGTAGATTTTATCTCAACGTAGCTGGTTGAAGACACTCCCCATCTCCCCCACCTGGGGTGATGACATTCCTGGTAGAAAGGACACCCACTCCCATGACTCGCAGGACAATGGAGTTGATAGAAAGGACCACAGGATGCACCCCAAGGACGGGCGAGCTTCAAAAGTGCGCAACTCGTGTGGGAGCTGAGGGACTACAGTGGGCAAAAGATGCAAACGGCCTTAACAATCACTATCTGGGAACTGTCAAAAGAATTGAAGAAAAAAATCTTCTGACAGGTCTAGAGAAGGTTTTTATGAAGTTTGTCTCCTTTACGGATTCTCTGATGTTTAGAAAGGCCTGAACTATGAGCGAAGCTTTTCCCACACTCGCAGCATTCATAGGGTCTCTGCCCGGTGTGGATTCTGTAATGTGTAATAAGGGTTGAGCTCCGAGAGAAGCTTTTCCCGCACTCACTGCATTCATAGGGTCTCTCTCCCGTGTGGACTCTCTGGTGAGAGATAAGGGAGGAGAGGTGAGTGAAACGTTTCCCACAGTCACTGCATTCATAGGGTGTCTCTCCTGTGTGGATCCTCTGATGCATATTAAGGTTTGAGCTCCGAGAGAAGCTTTTCCCACACTCACAACATTCATAGGGTCGCTCTCCTGCGTGCATTGTCTGATGAGAGGTAAGGGAGGAGGAGTGAGTGAAACGTTTCCCGCACTCACGGCATTCATAGGGTCTCTCTCCTGTGTGGATCCGCTGATGTATAGTAAGGTTTGAGCTCCGAGAGAAGCTTTTCCCACACTCGCAGCATTCGTAGGGTCGCTCTCCCGTGTGCATTGTCTGATGAGAGATAAGGGCTGATCTCTGAGTGAAGCTTAGCCCGCACTTGCAGCATTTGTAGGGTCGCTCTCCTGTGTGGATTCTCTGATGAGAGATAAGGGTATATCTCTGAGTGAAACTTTTCCCACACTCACAGCATTCATAGGGTCTCTCTCCTCTGTGTATTTGCTGATGCCTGCTAAGGGCAGAGGTACGATTGAAGCTTTTCCCACACTCACAGCATTCGTAGGGTCTCTCTTTTGTGTGGATTATCTCATGTCGAATAAGGCCTGAATGGTAATTGAAGTTTTTCCCACACTCACTACACGTATTCTCTCGCTTCTGCATGAGGATTTTCTCCTGGGACGTAGTTTCCTTGAGGTCCCTGTGAGTTGCCTGACAATTAATGGGTTCATCCACTCTCTCCTCTGAGTGGTTTCCCTGCTCTCTCTCTGGTCTGTGGTAACTTTCATCAGCTTTTCCCTGATCACGGGGGCTGGACACGCTCCCTTTGGATCTTCGCAGTAATTCCCCTTGCACTTCGGCAAGCTCAGCATCTTCCTGGTGAGGATTCTGCTCCTCACTCTCCCTCACCACCCCATCACCTGCCAGAAGGAAGGAGAAATCTCAGAATTGGGGATGGAAAGGCAGAGAGCAAACCCAAGTAAGTGCCGGAGAGACAGAAAATAAAAATCAGCGACTGAATTCCCACAAACTCATCCCCATAGAGGAGAGTGGAGGGGATAAATTCTGCTCCACACCCAGGACCGGCCATTAGAGTGGGCCGTACGTGTGCCTCACCCAAGGGGGTGCCGAGCGCAGGGTTTGGTTTCCCATCTGACCTGCTGCCGAGAGGCTTGCTGGGCTGATGAAAATGGCACAGGGAGGCAGATAAGCAGCTGCGTGGGGGAGTGGGAGAGACCTGAGCTGCAGGGGGCAGTTGGACAACCAGCCGTCAGAGCCAGGTGAGTGCTCCAGAGCAGAGGGGCCTCTCCACACACACAGTCCTTCACACACACCCATCAACATACACGCACTCCTCATATCCTCTCCTCCACACACACACACACACACACACACCAGGGCTCCCTGCATGCAGGTCACTTCCCCACCTGGGCTATGCTGAGACATCATGAGCAGCTGCTCTCCTGCCCTCCGCCTACACAGCCTGCAGGAAAAGTGACCTGGGTGCAGGAAGCCCTGACGTCGCTCCTTGCTCCCCTCTCCCAGCCCCCCAGGGCTGCGTGGGGCAGGGGAGCAGCAGTCCAGTGGGGGAGCGAGCAGCAATGCCAGCTGCTTTGTGCATCTAGGTCAGGGTCCCCACTTGGGTGCAGGAGGATGCAAGCGTTAGGGGCAAAGGGGGCACAGTGCAGGGGTTGGGGGCTCAGGGAGGGGCAGGTGTTAAGGTGCAGGGGGTATGCACCACGCAGGGGTTCAGGGTGCAGGAGGGAGGTGCAGGGGGTATGAGAGAAGGGGGCACAGTCCTGGGATTAGAGGCACATGAGGGAGGGGAAGGGGTTGGGGTGAAGGGGGCACAGGAGGGGGCAGGTGTTGGGAGGGGCTGGAGGGGGCAGAAGTTAGGAGTGAAGGGGGAGCAGGTATTTGGAGTGAAGGGGGCACAGTGCAGGGGCTGGGGGAAAGGGAGGGTGGGGAACCTGGCGAGCCCATGGGGGACAGAGGGAATGGGGGGGTGCCATGCCCATGAGAGCCAGGGGCACCAAAATGCAAGTTTGCCCTGGGTGCCATTTCCCCAAGGCCGGCCCTGCCCACACCCCATCCGAACACTCAGTCGGAAGGGAGGCAGCTCCAGCCAAGGTGTCAATCACCATCTGCATTAAGCCAGGAGTGAGATCTGCTGGGGACTGTCCTGAGCTCACAGAGTATGTGTGGGGAATCCCAGCTGGTTCTCTCAGGCACTTACAGTTTCTGGGTTGGTTTAATGTTTCCTCACCTGTCCAGGGACTTCTCAGGATCTTGCTTTCCTCTGAATCCTGGATATCCAGGACCCACGGCTCTTCCCCTCCTTCCAGCTGGGAGATCACAGAGGGTTTGGAAACTGGAAACCCTGCTCAAGGGAAAGAAAACAAGGGAGGCAGGAGGGTACTTTGCCCACCTCTGGTATAGATGGTGACTAAACTTAAACCTCTGCGAACCAGGAAATGAGAAGTTAATGTAAACGCCCCCCTTCCAATGCAACCTTAACTTTGCCCCCAACCCTTAACCCTGCAACTGGCAAGAACCACTGAGGATGGTTTTGTGTGGGCCGTGCAAAGGTTAACAAACTGCTACAGGGACTCAGATATTCAGCTCAATGCAGCAGTAACAGGATGAATTCTATGGTCTGTGGTATAAAGGACGTCAGAGCAGATGACCTAATAGTCACATCTGGCCTTCAAAGCTGCGAACCTATAATCGATCCGAGGAAAGACTAAGAGAACGTGCCGTCGTCTGTGCTGTGTTCACAGATGGGAATCCCAGCATCTATCCGCATGCCTCCAGCTGTGTGCACTGGGCCAGCTGTAGCTGTGACTGGCCGATGGAGGGATGGGTTGCAGCAGCTGGGCAGAGTTGTGCCTGTGCTACGCAGAGAGGTGCATGTGAAACTTGGGGGACCAATTCTGCCTCATTTCTGTGCTGAGTGTTGCAGGCTGTGTCAGCAAAGGTGCCCAAGGGTGTGTTCTTGCCATGGGGATTGTCAGCACCCTGGTGGCGTATGTTGGAGTGATCTGTGGGGCTTAGTGAGGGGTAAGTGAAGGCAGGGACTCACAAGGAAAACTCAGGTTGAGGGCAAAGGGGTGGTAACACTTTGCAAGTCTGAGATGGTCTGTGTGCAGGAGGTTCAGTACTGGAGAGCAGCCCAGGGGGAGGAAGCTTCTGTTTGCTATGATGGAGTTGAACCCGATTATCTTAGCAAAGAGAAGTGGTGAGACTTTCTGCTGGACTGCTCTGTTCCCAGAGCGCTCTGTAACAGGGGAGGGCAGAGGGCTAGTGTGTGTGTCACTGGCATTTCGGGGCGCTGCTGAAACCGGGCAGAGCAGAGGTGGCATTTTGGGAGTGGCGTGAACCTTAACTTTTCATTTCCCCTTCTAAGAACCGAGGGGACAGGAATCCTTACCCGGCAAGGTCACCTTCTCATAGTTCTCCTGCATGACGTCTCTGTAAAGGGCTCTCCGAGTGGGGTCTACCAGAGCCCACTCTTCCCTGGTGAAATACACAGCCACCTCCTCAAAGGTCACCAGCCCCTGAAAGAGCAAGAGTCCAACCATCAATACCTGCTGCCCCACTCACAGCCCCACTATTCACGGGGGAAAGCAGCCAATCAAATGGAAGCTCGGAGAGAGAAACAGTCGGCAGAGTCCTATCCCCACACTGCTGAGAGCAGCCAGGGGCAGCACGGTGAGAGAACAAAGAGAGACCCCTTGTCTCTGCCTGCTGATCCATCACACACCTACTAGCCAGGGGCTGATACAACCCCATGGTAGGAACCCACCACCCTCCCCACTGCCAGCAGCTGGATGTGAGGGGCCGGGACATCTTCCCTGCACCTCCCTGGTGGGGGCCCCCTTTCCATGTCACACCAGCCCCTGGCTAGCAGGCTGAGGGCTCAGCACTGGAAGTCTGGTCAGTTTTCCCAGCCCTGCCCAGGGGGTTGGTTTCTCTATTTCCTGTTTCACAAATTAGGGAATTTTCTCCCCCAACACCCAAGTGTTTGTTCTGAGGATCTAGGCCCACGTTAAACAAGTCCCAGCAGGTTTATCACACTCTGTCCCCCTCCCTTTCCTCACCCAGCGTATTCCCTGCCCCCGCCAGCCCTAACTCCCCAGAAGTTGCCACTTCTTCAGTATTTCCTGCCCCTCCCCCTCTAGCAGGAACCCACCAGCAACCCCCCAATAACCCCGACCTGAGCTGGCGCCACTGCAGCCAGAGAGCTCCCCCGGCCGGGCATGGAGGGGTTAATGCCTTCCTGTGCCCCGCAACCCCCCCCCCGCTCTCAGCTGCTCCAGCCCTTTCCTGTGTCCTGCAACCCCCCCACCCCGCTCCCAGCTGCTCCAGCCCCTTCCTGTGCCCTGCAACCCCCCCACTCTCAGCTGCTCCAGACCCTTCCTGTGCCCTGCAACCGCCACCCCCGCTCCCAGCTGCTCCAAACCCTTCCTGTGCCCTGCAACCGCCACCCCCGCTCCCAGCTGCTCCAACCCCTTCCTGTGCCCCGCAATGCCCCCCCGCTGCTCTAGCCCCTTCCTGTGCCCCGCAACCCCATCCCACTCCACCCACTCCCAGCTGCTCCAGCCTCTTCCTGTGCCCTGCAACCCCCCTGCCAGTTCCCAGCAGCTCCAGCCTCTTCCTGTGCCCTGCAACTGCCCCCCCCCGTCCCAGCTGCTCCAGCCCCTCCCTGTGCCTTGCAAACCCGCCCGGGCTGCGGCGCTCCCCGGGGTGTCTCCAGGGGCTGGGGGGGGAGGCTGAGTCCCTGCTTTTCTCCTGCTCCCTCCGGGCTGAGGCGGCTTCCCGCATGTCCGAACCCCCGTGTGAGGGGGACGGGGGCAGGGCCAGGCCCTGGGAGGAGCTGCCCCTTCCTGCCGGCAGCGGGGCCACGGCTGTGAGCGCAGCGCAGGGGCTGCTCCAGCCCTGCAGCCCGCGGGGCAGCGCGGGGGGGCGGGGACACACGTGGGGCTGACACGCTCCTGCTGGGGGGGTGTTATTACGTGGGGGTCACAAGCCCCCCCAGCTCTGCCGCTCCCCGGGAAATGCCGGGTGGGGGGGTCTGAGAGGCACCACCTGGGAGAGGGGGTCGGGCCGGGGGAAAGGATGAGCGGTGTGGGGACAGTCAGGCTGGCCCTGGGGACCTCCCTTCCCTGGGCTAGGAAAAGCGGAAGCGCCCCCAAGGCAGGCTGGGAGATGTAGTTCCTGACTCTCCCTGGACCGGAAGTGACGTTAGGTGAGAGAGCACAAGCAGAGCTGCAAACGCGCGCGAGTCGCTCCGGCTCTGCCTGGCTCGCGCGGGGCCGTTGGAGCCTCTCCCGGGGCCGGACAAGGGTTTTGTGTCTCCCGGCTCTGGGCATGCGCAGATCGGGTGGAGCAGGAGAGTTTGTGCTGGTGAGACCCGTTAACCCCCCAGCACCCAGCCCGGGAAAGTCCTTGCCCCAAAGAGATCACAATCCAAGTAGACAATGGGTAGGAGGAAAACAGAAAGGGGCTGTGACTTCCCCAAGGTCACCAAGCAGGTCAGGGACAGAGCCAGGAACAGACCCTGTTAACGCCAGAGCCACATCACCCGCAGCTTGGGAAGGTCCCCACACCCCATTGTATTAGGCTGCAGGAAGAGGTGGTTTGTCCATGGATGCACAGGCTGTCTTGGCAGGGCAGCTCAGCTGTGGTCCCTGCACACAGCTGGGTGTGTGTGTCATGGGTCAGGAGAAGTCAGTGTCCAGTCCTGTGGGGTTGTGCTCCTGGCTCATACCTCCAGCACTCACTGCTGCCCCTCCCTTACCAGCTGCACTGGTCAGCCAGCCCCAGGCCTCTGTGAGGTCAGTGCCCCGCCCACCCCACCACTTCAAACCTTCAAACAGGGACATGGTGCACCAGTGCCAGAGTGCACTAGTGTAAAGTCTGTCTGTACTAAGGGTTTGCACCAGTGCCTAAAACACCAGTATGGCAGAGACCTTCAGTGCCCAAAACAGCAGTACAGTAGCACTAGAACTGGGATCTAGTTCTAGCTCTGTCACAGACCTAGCACACATCAATGTTTTTCTTCTCAACTTTAGTCTCTTTACCCAGCTGCCCACTCACTGGGGTCTCCTCTCTCTCCACAGCTGCTCACCACTAAAATCTGTGTGCGTGTCACCAGAGCTGAGCTAGTTCAGCTCTGGAACAGTCTTACAAGGGGAGCTGTGGAGTCTCTTTTCCTGCAAGTTTTTAAGAACAGATAGGACAAAGCTCTGTCAGAGATAATCAACATATACTTGGCCCTGCCTCGGCAGAGACAGCTGGACTTGATGACATCTTGAGGTCCTATCTAGCCCTACCTTTCTAGCATGCTATGCAATATATACGTATAAAACAACATCCAGAGAAAAACCGCACGACAACATGAAGTCAGGCCGTTCAAAAAACACCACCACCACAAAAAACTACATTGCACAGCATAAAATGACACAATACTAAGGAGAAGAAAGCAACACAATGCAAACTAACACAACTTAGGACCAAAGTTCACAATACAAAATAACAACTCAAACCAACATAACATAGACACAAAACAAGCTAAAGCAAAACAACGCATCATAAAACTATGCAACACAACATGGTACATCATAGGTCCAAATGGCACGATGCAAAACAGCTCAGCGTAGAACAGGGCACAGCACAAAAGAGAATTATTTCAATGTAGGCCTGGAAGAGATCTTGAGAGGTCGTCTACTCCAGCCCTCTGTGCTGAGGCAGAACCAAGTACCCCTAGACATTCCCAGACTGGTGTATCTCTAACCTGGTCTTAAAAACCTCCAGTGAAGGGAATTCCACAGCCTCCCTTGGAAGCCAATGCAACACAGGCCAAAACATCACCGTACACACACATGCTGGGCTTGTGCATAAGGGGAGAGGCAAGAACTGAAACAATCTGGGTTCAGTTCCCAGTTTTGCCACAAATTCTCCACGCAAACTTGAGCAAATCACTTCAGCTCTCTAAGCTTCAGTTTCACCATCTGTAAAATGGAGAGTCGCCTCCCACCATTGGCCTATTTAGCCTTTCAGCTTTTTGGGGCAATGCCTGTCCCTGTGGGTATGTCGACACTGCAGTCAAACACCAGCGGCTGGCCCGTGCCCGCTGACTTGGGCTCACACGGCTCAGGCTGTGAGGCTGTTTAATTGTGGTGTCGATGTTCCGGCTGGGGCTGCAGCCCAAGGTCTGGCACCCTCCCACCTCGCACGGTCCTACAGTCTGGCTTCAGCCTGAGCCCAGGCATCTACACTGCAATTAAACAGCCCCTTTGCCTGAGCCCTGTGAGCCTGAGTCAGCTGGCATGGGCCAGCTGGGGGTTTAACAGCAGGGTAGAGATATCCTTGGTGTCTTTTCCGCACCTGTCACAATGGGAACCCTGATCTTGGTCAGTGTCTGTGCAGAGCCCTGCACAACAGGAAGCCTGATCTCAGTTGGGGACTCTGCAGCTCCCAGCATTACAGGATCCCTGATTTTGTTTAGGGCCCCTGCAGCAACTGGCAAAAATGTGGGGACAGGATCTCTGTCAGGGTCTGTGCAGTGCACAGTACAGTGGTGGGGTGTGATCTTCGTTAGGGTCAGTGCAATGCCAGGCCCAACGGGGACACAGATCTCAGTCGAGGTCTCTGAAGTGCTCACAACAATGGAGGCAGCGGTTTGGGTCACAGTTGTGCGCTGCCTGGCACAAGGGGGGCTGTGATCTCGGTGCAGGTCTCAGTTTTACCTGGCACAACAGTGTGGTCTGATCTCACCTGGGGTCTCTTCAGTGCCTGGCAGAACTAGGCCCAGATCGCAGTTGGGGCCTCCGCAGAGCCTGGCAGAACAGGGCCACGCTCAGTACAATAGGAGCCCTGATCTCAGTCACACACCTGGAGAGAAAAGTGGGAAGATTTTTGAGAATTTGAAATCAGTATTTGAGAACTGAGGAAAAATTGAGGCACAAACAAAGTATTTGCCAATATAAGGGACAAGCACCAACATGTGGGGAGATTTTATGTCACCATTCAACAGTTCAAGAGAAAAGAGGGGAAATTGGAGGGGATTATACAGGGATATTGAATCAACAGCAGAATGGGACGGATTCTTCTTGCCTCACACTCACAGGGCCAGGAGGGAGCCCTGGGTGATGTCTTTTCACAGGGGAAAGGAGCAGGGCTGGAGGCAGAAGGTCGCTGGCTGTGGGGAGGGGCTGGTAGTGGGGTCTGGGAATGTGACTAGCAGGTGATGGGGGGAGGAGTAACTGGACTGGGAAACCTGCAGCTGCTCAGGCTTTCTGATGGGGAAGCAAAGGGAAGGCACATGTGCCCTCATGAGCAGTTCTGGGGAGTCTTTTGGGGGCTCCTGGAGTAGGCAGCAGAAAGGTGCAGCCTCACCACCAAGTCTGTTTCACTGGAGGAGAGTAGGGGCTGCAGGGTGATCTCCCACCTCTGTGCATCCAGCAGCCTGTGCTCTCCCCTGCCATGCTGGAGCCTCCACATTTATTTAGTGACTCTCCTCCAGTGAAACAGACTGTCCTGCCCCTGGCCAGGCACTTTGGAGGTTTGAGCTACTCCCTGTGGATCACCCCACTCAAGGAGCGTTCATTCTAGGAAACAAGCCAGCTAGACAGGAAAACCTCAGATGCTGCTCCCAATGCTACACTCAGTTTTTCTGAAATTAGTCGATTTTATTCAGAGATTCATAGACTCTAGGACTGGAAGGGACCTTGAGAGGTCATAGATTCCAGTCCCCTGCCCTCATGGCAGGACCAAATACTATCTAGACCATCCCTGATAGACATTTATCTAACCTACTCTTAAATATCTCCAGAGATGGAGATTCCACAACCTCCCTAGGCAATCTATTCCAGTGTTTAACTACCCTGACAGTTAGGAACTTTTTCCTAATGTCCAACCTAAATCTCCCTTGCTGCAGTTTAAGCCCATTGCTTCTTGTTCTATCATTGGAGGCTAAGGTGAACAAGTTTTCTCCCTCCTCCTGATGACACCCTTTTAGATACCTGAAAACTGCTATCATGTCCCCTCTCAGCCTTCTCTTTTCCAAACTAAATAAACCCAGTTCTTTCAGCCTTCCTTCATAGGTCATGTTCTCAAGACCTTTAATCATTCTTGTTGCTCTTCTTTGGACCCTCTCCAATTTCTCCACATCTTTCTTGAAATGCGGTGCCCAGAACTGGAAACAATACTCCAGTTGAGGCCTAACTAGTGCAGAGTAGAGCGGAAGAATGACTTCTCGTGTCTTGTTTATGTAACCCTTCTGCCCCTCTGAGTTGGCAGCAACAAGGGCCAGGTTCAGTATCCAGGGGTTCCGTTTCAATAACCCAATGCCAAACCAGCTCGAGCCCCCACCCAGTGACCTGGGAAAATCTTACACACACCCCTAGGCGCCTCAAAGAGGCAATGCTTCCCCTCTCGCAAGCACAGAGTCTCGGTGTAGCAGAAAAGGTTTAATACATGAGATAAACAACAAACACTAAATTGGGAAAACACCTCAACTAGAGTTCATAGACCAAACCGTGAGCAAAGACCCACCCCAGGAAATTGGGCTGTGTCCTCTTTCCTGGGCTCTTGAGTCCAGCAAGCCCCAAACCACCCACATTCCCAAAAGTCCCACAATCCCAAAAGTCTCTGTCCTGGGTCAGTGCAGCCCCAAAGTTTGAGAGTCTATCTGCAGAGGTCCCTCCCCCCAGCCTGGGTAGAAAGGGGCACCTTATGTGGTCCGGGGCCAACTGCCCTGCCTCTCCGTGGGTTCTGCTCCCGCCTTCTCCACTTTACCATTCACTCCACTCTGCTCCTCCAGCTGTCCTTACAAACTGCTCTGCTGCACCAGCTGTACTGTGGGCTGCTCCAGTTGTCCCTGCAAACTGCTCGGCTCCGCTCGCTCTGTGGGCCGCTCCACCTGTCCCACAGCTACTCCGCTCTGCCAGCTGCTCTGCTGCCACCAGCTGTCCCGTGATCCGCTCCAGCCGTCTCCACAACTGCTCCACTCCACCAGCCGCTCTGTTCCACAGTATAGCTTCAGGCTCCCCCACTAGTTAGCATAGTGCTCTCAGCTCTTTAGTAATTTCAGCTCTTTAGTGATTTCAGCTCATAGTAGGGGAGCCCCAGTGCTCGTGCACCATTAGCCAAAAGTGAGTTCAGCTCAGTAACCTATATCTGGATTCTTAAGGAAATAAAAAATCAACTCTGACATTCTACAGTGGGGAGAGGAGGATGTGCAATTGGTATTCCAGGCCCTCACAAGGATCCCATACTATCAGGTACACACACCAATCCCCAACCTCTCTCCCTTCATGGGGTTTTGGAACCCATGTCCCATGTTTAGCAAGTACCACCCAACTGAGGTTGAGTCATCTCTGTCAGAAAGCAGTCCCACAGCTCCCCATTCATCCAATCAGGGTGACAAACTTTTTTTTCCTGCCCCAATAATAAAGAAATTGGGGATCCCAGAGCTGTTAAAATAACCATCCCAGTCTGCTGTGGGCTTATGCTAAGTGGAGGGTGGATGCCAATGCAAATCTTTCCCCATCCTTTGAAATTCTTGGAATTCTTTTCACATTCCCTACAATTCACCACCAGATATCAGGGTAGCGCTCATCCTGACTCTCCTTACACACCTAACAATGAAATAAAAAAAAAAAGAACACGAACAAACCCTGTCAGTAACGGCTAACGTCCTAGATGGGAAATCAGCAGCGGGTTGAAGTGGGGGGAGTGCACAGTCTGAATGTGTATGACCCGACCCCAGCCCCTAGCTCCACATAGCGGTAGGGCTTGGCACTCTCTGTGCATTGGTGTGGTGGCTGAGGGGTTAACCAGGCAGTGACAATCCAAGTTGGTTCCCTGAGTCAGTCTCACTCCTGAGGAGATTCTGCACCAAAAAAAATCTGTGCACAATATTATAAAATTCTGCAAATTTTATTTGTCAATCAATAAATGTGGAGACTCCAGCATGGCGGGGGAGAGCACAGGCTGCTGGACGCACAGAGGTGGGAGATCACCCTGCAGCCCCTACTCTCCTCCAGTGAAACAGACTCGGTGGTGAGGCTGCAACTCTCTGCTGCCTGCTCCAGGAGCCCCCAAAAGACTCCCCAGAACTGCTCATGAGGACATATGTGCCTTCCCTTTGCTTCCCCATCAGAAAGCCTGAGCAGCTGGCCCCGGGCAATTTGAAAGGGCCCGGGGGCTCCTGCTACCACTACCGGCAGCACAGCGGGACTAAAACTATTCCTGCCCACCCTAGCTCTGCATGGCGCACCACTCCCAGAAGGATCTGGCACATCCCTATGGCCCCTATGTGGTGTGTCTCTCGCACGCTGCCCCCACCCCAAGTGCCAACTCTGCCATTGGAACTGCGGCAATGGGAGCTGCAGGGGTGGTGCCAGCGGGCAGTGGTGCCAGGAGACCCACGCCCCCGAGGCCTCCTCCATGTAGGAGTTGCTTGCAGATGGGGGTGTGGGTCACTTTTGGGAGCTGCCCAAGATAGGTGCCACACCCTAGCCCTCTGCCACAGGCCAGATCCCACACCCAAACTCCCTCCCAGACCCTGCTACTGCCCCCCTGAACGCCAACCCCCTGCCCCAGCGAAGATCCCCCACCCCACCCACACCCAAACTCCCTCCCAGAGGCCACCACCGCCTCCCTGCACCCCAACTCCCTGCCCCAGCCCAGAACCCACACCCAAACTCCGTCCCAGAGCCTGCCGCTGCTCCCCTGCACCCCAACTCCCTGCCCCAGCGCAGATCCCCCACCCCACCCACACTCCCTCCCAGAGCCTGCCGCTGCTCCCCTGCACCCCAACCCCCTGCCCCAGCGCAGATCCCCCACCCCACCCACACCCAAACTCCCTCCCAGAGCCTGCCACTGCCCCCCTGCACCCCAACCCCCTGCCCCAGCACAGATCCCCCACCCCGCCCACACCTAAACTCCCTGACAGGGTCCGCCCCCACCTTCCCTGTACTCCAACCCCCTGCCCAGCCCCCGAGCCTGCACCTCATGCACTCAAACTCCCTCCCAGAACTCGCACCCCGTCCAGCACCCAAACTCACTCTCACAGGCTGCCACCGTCTCCCCCCACCCCCTGCCCATCCCAGAGCCTGCACCTCATGTACCCAAACTCCCTCCCAGAGCTTTAGGAGGGCGGGCGGGGGGAGCGAGGAAGGAAGGGCAGGACTTGGACCCGTTCTGGGCATCACCAAAAGTTATATAAACCTGGTGACGCTGAGCTGGAGCCCTAGTCACTGCACATCTCTCTCCTTACGGGGGGGACTCTGTGGGGCCGGGCGCTGCTGGGGGTTTATTCCTTCCTTTCATGGCTGTGGAAGGGTGAACAGGGAGAGAATTTGCTCCTCTGTTCTCTGCGGGGCACACAGGCAGCGGGTTATTTCCAGGGCTGTAACAAACACAAGCTAGCAGAGGGGGGGAAGGGATTTCCCGCAGGATCTATTCCCAGGGCAGCTCCCAAGCTGTGCCCTGGGGAGCGGTGCCCAGGGGATTTAGAGGCTTTAGAGGCAGGTGACTGACACGTGCTGGGTCCCATCTCCAGCGCTGAACTGACACGTGCTCGCTGCACTCTCAGCCGGGGGCTCCTTAGTCTGATAGTTCAGCAGCACCAGCCCCCGCCCCTGCTTTTCCCCTGGGGAGCCCCAGCCCCTCTCCTGCCCCCTCCGGGCTGAGGCGGGTCCCCGCGTGTCCAACCCCCCTGCGTGGGGCCGCGGGGCAGGGCCAGGCCCGGGGAGGAGCAGCCCCGCCCCTTTGTGCTGGTGTGACGACACTTTGAGGAACTCTCCGGTTTGGCAATAGGTGCAGTTTCTGCCCCGTTACACCGGCAGCGGGGCCGTGGCCGGGTCGGGAGCGCAGCGCGGGTGCTGCTCTAGCCCTGCAGCCCGCGGGGCAGCGCGGTGAGGCCGGGGGCAGGGCCCGAGGGGGTGGGGACACGCGTGGGGCGGACACGCTCCTGTGGGGAGGGGCCGGGCCCGGCTCCCTGGTTCACCCCCTGCCCGGGGGGTCCCCGAGCTCCCCGCGGCCGGAGCGGGGCTGCGGGGGGTGAGTGTCCGTCCCGGGCGGGCGGGAGCGGCTGGGATTTGGGGGAGCTGGGAGTTTGGGGTGCGCTGGGGGGGTCAGGGCTGGGGGGAGCTGGGAGTTTGGGGTGCGCTGGGGGGGTCAGGGCTGGGGGGAGCTGGGAGTTTGGGGTGCGCTGGGGGGGTCAGGGCTGGGGGGAGCTGAGAGTTTGGGGTGCCCTGGGGGGTCAGGGCTGGGGGGGAGCTGAGAGTTTGGGGTGCCCTGGGGGGTCAGGGCTGGGGGGGGAGCTGGGAGTTTGGGGTGCGCTGGGGGGTCAAGGCTGGGGGGAGCTGGGAGTTTGGGGTGCGCTGGGGGTCAGGGCTGGGGGGGAGCTGGGAGTTTGGGGTGCGCTGGGGGGTCAGGGCTGGGGGGGAGCTGGGAGTTTGGGGTGCGCTGGGGGGTCAGGGCTGGGGGGGAGCTGGGAGTTTGGGGTGCGCTGGGGGGTCAGGGCTGGGGATTGGCGGGTGTTTAGAGGTCACAAGCCCTCCCAGCGCTGCCGCTGTATTAAACCGCTCCCCGGGAAAAGGCGGGGGGGGGGGGGCGGTCTGTCAGCAGGGGAAAAGGAGGAGGGGCGGGGAGACGGTCTGCCTGGCCCCGGGGCAGGCTGGGAGATGTAGTTCCTGAGTCTCCCCGGACCGGAAGTGACGTTGGTTGGGCGCGAACAAGCCGAGTTGCAAACGCGCGCGGACCGCTCCGGCTCTGCCTGGCGCGCGCGGGGCCGTTGGAGCCTCTCCCGGGGCCGGAGAAGGGTTTGTGCCGTTGGGCTCTGGGCATGCGCAGATCGGGGAGGGGGAGAGTCCCGCATTAACCCCCCGTGGGGCCGGGCGGGGGCTGGGAAAGGGGCGGGGGGGAAATGTCTGTGCAGCCCGGACATGGCGGGGGGGAGCAGAGCTGGTGACCCCCGAGGAGCGGGGAGAGAAAGGGGGGGCTGAGATCCCCTCGGATTTACCGCTGCCCCCCCGTGGGGACCCCCCTCCTCTCCCGCCCTGCCCCCTTTCTCCCTAGAGAACAACGAGCAGCACCCAGGGTGACCCCCCCTCCCCCAAGCCCCTGAGAAGTTCCCTGTTCCCCTCCCCCCATTGTGCCCCATTTTCTCTGCCCTTCGCCAATGGCCAGTTCAGATCTCAGGTTTGGGGTGTTTCCCCCATTTTCACCTGCAGGGATTTGTCCTTGTGTGGGTGGGAAATGGTTCCCCCGAGTGATTTCTGAGCTGGGCAGAGGTTGGGGGGGCCCTGAGACAGGGACACCTCTGGGCTGGGCAGGGGGGGGCCCCTCTCTGCTGGCAATAGGGCGGGGGAAGGGCCAGGAAGGGGAGGGAGGAGCAAGTGTTCCCCATAGAGACGGCCCAGCCCCAGGTTTCCTAGTCCAGCTACTCTTCCCTCCCCATCACCTGTTAGTCACATTCCCAGACCCCACTGCCAGCCCCTCCCCACAGCCAGTGACCTGACTCCAGCCCCGCTCCTTTCCCCTGTGAAAAGACATCACCCAGGGCTCCCTCCTGGCCCTGTGAGTGTGAGGCCAGAAGAATCCGTCCCATCCTGTTGTTGATTCAATATCCCTGTGTAATCCCCTCCAGTTTCCCCTCTTTTCTCTTGAACTGTTGAATGGTGACATAAAATCTCCCCGTATGTTGATGCTTGTCCCTTATATTGGCAAATATTTAGTTTGTGCCCCATTTTCTCCTCAGTTCTGAAATACTGATTTCAAATTCTCAAAAATCTTCCTGCTTTTCTCTCCAGGTGTGTGACTGAGATCAGGGCTCCTATCGTACAGAGCGTGGCCCTGTTCTGCCAGGCGCTGCAGGGACCCCAGCTGAGATCTGGGCCTTTTTCTGCCAGGTACTGAAGAGACCCCAGGTGAGATCAGACCCCACTGTTGTCCAGGTAAAACTGAGACCTGCACCGAGATCACAGCCCCCCTTGTGCCAGGCAGCGCACGACTGTGACCCAAACCGCTGCCTCCATTGTTCTGAGTACTTCAGAGACCTCGACTGAGATCTGTGTCCCCGTTGGGCCTGGCATTGCACTGACCCTAACAAAGATCACACCCCAGCACTGTACTGGGCACTGCACAGACCGTGACAGAGATCCTGCCCCCACATTTTGCCAGTTGCTGCAGGGCCCCTAAACAAAATCAGGGATCCTGTAATGCTGGGAGCTGCAGAGTCCCCAACTGAGAACAGGCTTCCTGTTGTGCACGGCCCTGCACAGACACTGACCAAGATCAGGGTCCCCATTGTGATAGGTGCGGAAAAGACACCAAGGGTATCTCTACACTGCCATTAAAACCCCCCACTGGCCCTTGCCAGCTGACTCAGGCTCACCAGGCTCAGGCAAAGGGGCTGTTTAATTGCAGTGTAGATGTCTGGGCTCAGGCTGGAGCCAGGCTGTAGGACCCTGCGAGGTGGGAAGGTGCCAGAACTTGGGCTGCAGCCCCAGCCAGAACATCGACACCGCAATTAAACAGCCCCACAGCCTGAGCCCGTGTGAGCCCAAGTCAGCGGGCACGGGCCAGCCGCCGGTGTCTGACTGCAGTGTAGACATGCCCACAGGGACAGAGAGGCGTTGCCCCAAAAAGCTCAAGGGCTAAATAGGCCAATGGCGGGAGGCGACTCTCCATTTTACAGATGGGGAAACTGAAGCTCAGAGAGCTCAGCGTTCCATCTCCATCAGGCAGGGAGGGGAGTAGCTGGAGTTGTAGGGACGGGAAGATCAGTGGGACACGCTTGTGGGGGGGTTGAACTGTCTCTGTGCAGCCAGGAAATTACTGGGTGGAGGGGAAATGGTGGGCAGCCCCCAACCCCACACAGCAGTAGGGCTTGGCACTCTCTGTGCATTGGTGTGGTGGCTGAAGGGTTAACCAGGCAGTGACAATCCAAGGAGGTTCCTTGAGTCAGTCTCACTCCTGAGGAGATTCTGCACCAAAAAAATTCTGTGCACAATATTTTAAATTTCTGCAAATTTTATTTGTCACTAAATAAATGTGGAGGCTCCAGCATGGCAGAGGGGAGCACAGGCTGCTGGATGCACAGAGGTGGGAGATCAGCCTGCAGCCCCTACTCTCCTCCAGTGAAACAGACTCGGTGGTGAGGCTGCACCTCTCTGCTGCCTACTCCAGGAGTCCCCAAAAGACTCCCCAGAACTGCTCATGGGGGCACATGTGCCTTCCCTTTGCTTCCTCATCAGAAAGTCAGAAAGCCTGAGCAGCTGGCCCCGGGCGATTTGAAAGGGCCCAGGGGCTCCTGCCACCACTACCGGCAGCACAGCGGGACTAAAGCAGAATCCTGCCCACCCTCGCTCTGCACGGCACACCACTCCCAGAAGGATCTGGAACATCCCTATGGCCCCCGTGGGGAGTGTCTCTTGCACGCTGCCCTCACCCCAAGTGCCAACTCTGCCATTGGAACTGCGGCAATGGGAGCTGCAGGGGTGGTGCCAGCGGGCAGTGGTGCCAGGAGACCCACGTCCCCCATGGCTCTTTCATGTGGGAGTTGCTGCCAGATGGGGGTATGGGTCACTGTTGGGAGCTGCCCAAGATAGGTGCCACACCCTAACTCTCTGCCACAGGCCAGATCCCGCACCCCGCCCACATCCAAACTCCCTCCCAGAGCCCATCACCACCCCCCTGCACCCCAACTCCCTGGCCCAGCCCAGAGCCCACATCCTTCCCATACCCAAACTCCCTCTCAGAGCCTGCCACTGCCCCCCCTGCACCCCAACCCCCTGATCCAGCCCTGATCCTGCATCTCACCCACACTCAAACTCCCTCCCAGGGTCCGCCCCCTGCCTCCCCTGCCTCCCAACCCCCTGCCCAGCCCGAGCATGCACCTCATGCACTTAAACTCCCTCCAAGAATTCGCACCCCCTCCTGCACCCAAATTCACTCCCACAGGCTGCCACCGCCCCCCCTACACCCTGCCCATCCCTGAGCCTGCACCTCATGTACCCAAACTCCCTCCCAGAGCTTATGGGGTAGTACGAGGGCAAGGAAGGAAGCAGGATTTGGACCCATTCTGGGCATCACCAAAAGTTATATAAACCTGGTGACGCTGAGCTGGAGCCCTAGTCACTGCACATCTCTCTCCTTACGGGGGGGACTCTGTGGGGCAGGGCGCTGCTGGGGGTTTATTCCTTCCTTTCATGGCTGTGGAAGGGTGAACAGGGAGAGAATTTGCTCCTCTGTTCTCTGCGGGGCACACAGGCAGCGGGTTATTTCCAGGGCTGTAACAAACACAAGCTAGCAGAGGGGGGGAAGGGATTTCCCGCAGGATCTATTCCCAGGGCAGCTCCCAAGCTGTGGCCTGGGGAGCGGTGCCCAGGGGATTTAGAGGCTTTAGAGGCAGGTGACTGACACGTGCTGGGTCCCATCTCCAGCGCTGAACTGACACGTGCTCGCTGCACTCTCAGCCGGGGGCTCCTTAGTCTGATGGTTCAGCAGTACCAGCCCCCGCCCCTGCTTTTCCCCTGGGGAGCCCCAGCCCCTCTCCTGCCCCCTCCGGGCTGAGGCGGGTCCCCGCGTGTCCAACCCCCCTGCGTGGGGCCACGGGGGCAGGGCCAGGCCCGGGGAGGAGTCGCCCCGCCCCTTTGTGCCGGTGTGACGACACTTTGAGCAACTCTCCGGTTTGGCAATAGGTGCAGTTTCTGCCCCGTTACACCGGCAGCGGGGCCGTGGCCGGGTCGGGAGCGCAGCGCGGGGGCTGCTCCAGCCCTGCAGCCCGCGCGGTGAGGCCGGGGGCAGGGCCCGAGGGGGTGGGAATACGCGTGGGGCGGACACGCTCCTGTCGGGAGGTGCCGGGCCCGGCTCACCCCCTGCCCGGGGGGGGATCCCCGAGCTCCCCGCGGCCGGAGCGGGGCTGCCGGGGGCGAGTGTCACGGGCGGGGCCGGGAGCTGCAGGAGGAGCCGGAGCGCGGCTCGGCTGCAGAGCTCGGAGCCCAGGCTGGGCCCGGGAGCGAGGGGAGGGGGAGCCGGAGAGTGGATCTGGGGTGTCAGAGCCGAGCGGGGGGTGGAGCGGCTGGGGTTGGCGCGGAGCTGGGAGTTTGGGGTGCGCTGGGGGGGTCAGGGCTGGAGGGAGCTGGGAGTTTGGGGTGCGCTGGGGGGGTCAGGGCTGGGGGGGAGCTGGGAGTTTGGGGTGCGCTGGGAGGGTCAGGGCTGGGGGGGAGCTGGGAGTTTGGGGTGCGCTGGGAGGGTCAGGGCTGGGGGGGAGCTGGGAGTTTGGGGTGCGCTGGGAGGGTCAGGGCTGGAGGAGCTGGGAGTTTGGGGTGCGCTCGGGGGGTCAGGGCTGGGGGGAGCTGGGAGTTTGGGGTGCGCTGGGGGTCAGGGCTGGGGGGAGCTGGGAGTTTGGGGTGCGCTGGGAGGGTCAGGGCTGGGGGGGAGCTGGGAGTTTGGGGTGCGCTGGGGGGTCAGGGCTGGGGGGGAGCTGGGAGTTTGGGGTGCGCTGGGGGGATTAGGGCTGGGGGGGAGCTGGGAGTTTGGGGTGCGCTGGGGGGGTCAGGGCTGGGGATTGGCGGCTGTTTAGAGGTCACAAGCCCTCCCAGCGCTGCCGCTGTATTAAACCGCTCCCCGGGAAAAGGCGGGGGGGGCCGGTCTCTCAGCGAGGGAAAAGGAGGAGGGGCGGGGAGACGGTCTGCCTGGCCCCGGGGCAGGCTGGGAGATGTAGTTCCTGACTCTCCCTGGACCGGAAGTGACGCTGGGTGGGCGAGAACAAGCCGAGGTGCAAATGCGCGCGTGCCGCTCCGGCTCTGCCTGGCTCGCGCGGGGCCGTTGGAGCCTCTCCCGGGGCCGTAGAAGGGTTTGTGCCGTGGGGGCTCTGGGCATGCGCAGATCGGGGAGGGGGAGAGTCCCGCATTAACCCCCCGGGGGGCCCGGCGGGGGCTGGGAAAGGGGCGGGGGGGAAATGTCCGTGCAGCCCGGACATGGGGGGGGGGAGAGAAGAGCAGGTGACCCCCGAGGAGCGGGGAGAGAAAGGGGGGGGCTGAGATCCCCTCGGATTTACCGCTGCCCCCCCGTGGGGACCCCCCTCCTCTCCCGCCCTGCCCCCTTTCTCCCTAGAGAGCAACGAGCAGCACCCAGGGTGACCCCCCCTCCCCCAAACCCCTGAGAAGTTCCCTGTTCCCCTCCCCCATTGTGCCCCATTTTCTCTGCCCTTCGCCAATGGCCAGTTCAGATCTCAGGTTTGGGGTGTTTCCCCCATTTTCACCTGCAGGGATTTGTCCTTGTGTGGGTGGGAAATGGTTCCCCCGAGTGATTTCTGAGCTGGGCAGAGGCTGGGGGGGCCTGAGACAGGGACACCTCTGGGTTGGGGGGGCCCCCTCTCTGCTGGCAACAGGGCGTGGGAGGGGAGGGAGGAGCAAGTGTCCCCCATTGAGATGGCCAAGCCCCAAATTTTCTAGTCCAGCTACTCCTCTCCCTCCCACCCATCACTAGCTAGTCACATTCCTAGACCCCATTGCCAGCTCCTCCCTACAGCCAGCGACCTTCTGACTCCAGCCCCGCTCCTTTCCCCTGTGAAAAGACATCACCCAGGGCTCCCTCCTGGCCCTGTGAGTGTGAGGCAAGAAGAAGCCGTCCCATCCTGTTGTTGATTCAATATCCCTGTATAATCCCCTCCAATTTCCCCTCTTTTCTCTTGAACTGTTGAATGGTGACATAAAATCTCCACACATATTGATGCTTGTCCCTTATATTGGCAAATATTTAGTTTGTGCCTCATTTTCTCCTCAGTTCTGAAATACTGATATTGAATTCTCGAAAATCTTCCCACTTTTCTCTCCAGGTGTGTTACTGAGATCAGGGCTCTTATCATACTGAGCGTGGCCCTGTTCTGCCAGGTGCTGAATAGACCCCGAGATCTGGGCCTTGTTCTGCCAGGCGCTGTGCAGACCCCAGCTGAGATCTGGACCCTGTTCTGCCAGGCACTGAAGAGACCCCAGGTGAGATCAGACCCCACTGTTGTGCCAGGTAAAACTGAGACCTGCACCGAGATCACAGCCCCCCTTGTGCCAGGCAGCGCACGACTGTGACCCAAACTGCTGCCTCCATTGTTCTGGGCACTTCAGAGACCTCGACTGAGATCTATATCCCCGTTGGGCCTGGTATGGCACTGACCCTAACGAAGATCACACCCCAGCACTGTACTGTGCACTGCACAGACCCTGACAGAGATCCTGTCCCCACATTTTGCCAGTTCCTGCAGGGGCTCTAAACAAAATCAGGGATCCTGTAATGCTGGGAGTTGCAGAGTCCCCAACTGAGATCAGGCTTCCTGTTGTGCAGGGCTCTGCACAGACACTGACCAAGATCAGGGTCCCCATTCTGACAGGTGCAGAAAAGACACCAAGGGTATCTCTACACTGCCATTAAAACCCCCAGCTGGCCCATGCCAGCTGACTCAGATTCACGGTGCTCAGGCAAAGGGGCTGTTTAATTGCAGTATAGATGTGCTGTCTCGGGCTAGAGCCAGGCTGTAGGACCCTGCTATGTGGGAGGGTGCCAGACCTTGGGCTGCAGCCCAAGCCAGAACATCAACACCACAATTAAACAGCCCCACAGCCTGAGCCATGTGAGCCCAAGTCAGTGGGCACAGGCCAGCCGCCGGTGTCTGACTGCAGTGTAGACATGCCCACAATGATAGACCTTGCCACAAAAAGCTCAAAGGCTAGGTAGGCCAATTGTGAGAGGCGACTCTCAATTTTACAGATGAGGAAACTGAAGATCAGAGCGCTAAAGTAATTTGCTCAAGTTTGCATGGAGAATATGGGGCAAAAGTGGGAACTGAACCCAGATTGTTTCAGGTCTTCCCTCTGCCCTTATCCACAAGCCCAGCATGTGTGTGTACAGTGTTGTTCTGGTCTGTGTTTGCCTTGCATTGGCTTCCAAGGGAGACTGTGGAATTTTCTTCACTGGAGATTTTTAAGACCAGGTTAGAGATCCACCAGTCTGGGAATATCTAGGGATACTTGGTTCTGCCTCATCACGGGAGGCTGGAGTAGGCGACCTCTCAAGATCCCTTCCAGGTCTACACTGAAATAATTCTCTCTTGTGCTGTGTCCTGTTCTATGCTGAGCTATTTTGCATGGTGCCTTTTGGAACTATGATGCACCACATTATGTTGCATAGTTTTATGATGCGTTGTTTTGCCTTAGCTTCTTTGGTGTCTGTGTTATCTTGGTTTGAGTTGTTGTTTTGCATTGTGTACTTTTTTCCTAAGATGTGTTAGTTTGCATTGTGTTGCTTTCTTCTCCTTAGTATTGTGTCATTTTATGCTATGCAGTGTAGTTTTTTGTTTTGTTGTTGTTTTTTTGATCGGCCTGACATCATGTTGTTGTGTGGTTTTTCTCTGTATGTTTTATACGTATATATCGCATAGCATCCTTTAAATGTAGGGCTAGATAGGACCTCAAGATGTCATCAAGTCCAGCTCTCTCTGCTGAGGCAGGACCAAGTATATATTGATTATCTCTGGCAGAGGTTTGTCCTACCAGTTCTTAAAAACTTCCAGGGAAAGAGACTCCACAGCCCCCCTTGTAAGACTATTCCAGAGCTGAACTAGCTCAGCTCTGGTGACACGCACACAGATTTTAGTTGTGAGGAGCTCTGGAGAGAGGGGAGACCCCAGTGAGTGGATAGCTGGGTAAAAAGACTAAAGTTGGGAGGAGAATCATTGATGTGTGCAAGGTCTGTGACAGAGCTAGAACTAGATCCCAGTTCTAGTGCCACCGTACTGCTGTTTTGGGCACTGAAGGTCTCTGCCACACTGGTGTTTTAGGCACTGGTGCAAACTCTTAGTACAGACAGACTTTACACTAGTGCACTCTGACACCGGTGCACCATGTCCCTGTTTGAAGGTTTGAAGTGGTGGAGTGGGAGGGACAGTGACCTCATAGAGGCCTGGGGCTGGCTGACCAGTGCAGCTGGTAAAAGAGGGGCAGCAGTGAGTGCTGGAGGTATGAGCCAGGAACACAGCCCCACAGGACTGGACACTGACTTCTCCTGACCTATGACACACACACCCAGCTGTGTGCAGGGACTGCAGCTGAGCTGCCCTGCCAAGACAGCCTGTGCATCCATGGACAAACCACCTCTTCCTGCAGCCTAATACAATGGGGTGTGGGGACCTTTCCAGGCTGTGAGTGATGTGGCTCTGGTGTTAACGGGGTATGTTCCTGGCTCTGTCTCTGACTTGCTTGGTGACCTTGGGGAAGTCACAGCCCCCCTCTGTTTTCCTCCTACCCATTGTCTCCTTGGATTGTGATCTCTTTGGGGCAAGGACTGTCCCTCTCTGTGCAGTGCCCAGCAAAATGGGGGTGCTGATCTCAGTCAGACTCTCTGCCATGTGCTGCACGATGGGGCCCTGATCTCCATCGGTGTCTGTGCAACACAAAGCACAGTTTATAGACACAACGACTTTAAGGGCAGAAGGTAGAGGTGTATTTCAGATGAGGTCTCATCGGTGCTTTGTATAACAGTACTAACCCTTTCATGTATCTGCTGGAAATACCTCACCTGATGTATCCTAGGACGGCATTAACCTATTTCATGACTGCATCACGTTGGCAGCTCATAATTATCCTGGAGGTCTTTCTCCTCCTCTGTCACTTCAATTGATAAATCCCCAGCTTATTGCAAAATTATGCAATTAGAATTTGTGCACTGTTCATTTTCATCCCATTTCTATTATTCCAGCTTTCAAGGACATGCAGATTTTCTTGTATGATTTTCCTGTCCTCCTCCATATTGGCAATCCCTCCCGGCTTTGTGTCCCACTCCCACTTCTTGTGCCAAGATCACTAATAAAAGTGTTGAGTATGATTGGTCCCAAGACTGATCTGAGGAACTCCACTAGTAACTCTGTCCAGCCTGACAACTCACGGTTCAGTATGACCTCCTTGTAGACTCCCCTTTAACCAATTCTTTATTGACCTTTCGATTCTCATATTAATCTCCATCTTCTCCAATATAACAAATAGTTTCCCATGTGGAACTGTGTCAAAAACCTTACTGACATCCAGATCAGGTTTCTCTGGCAGGATCTACCTTTTGTAACACCATGTTTTATTTATTTATTGTGCTGAAGGCTGGGAAGAAGTGTTAGCAATAGGCTGAGAATGGCCATGTGGAGGTAGGGGAGGGGATGGCAGACAGTGGGGAGGTGTGGGGGTGTGACATTGGAGGTGTATCTGGGATTGTGTTATGTACGAGTCCATGTCTCTGCTCCCTGTGGCCATGGTGCCTTCCGTACCAAAGCAGCACGTCAGCAGAGCAGACGCACACACCATAGCTCTGGCTGGAACACGCAGCGTTCACTGCCAGATGGGCTGGGCGATTTTTCAGGGACCCAGCTTGATATGCCTGGCTGGAGTGGGTTCTGTTGGACGGGCGTCTGGGGCTCTGATAGTTTGCGATGTTCCTTTTTGCATAGTCGGTTCTTTCCATTTATTGTTTCCCCACACTTATGCCCAACGCTGCTCTCTTCTTATCTTGCTTCAGTTATTTCACTTCCAGTTTTTAAATGGGATCTATTAATTGCAAAGCTGAATGAAAGATAAAACAAACAGAACTATTTGAATGTTGGCCCATAGCTGGTAGAACTGTACCTAGTGAAGGTCGGCTGTAATGACCGGGTTCCCTCTAGCATTTTCTGGTGGGTTGGATAAAGCAATGTCAAAGAGCCAAATGCGCGTTTTAGGGCGAAAGGGCTCGTCAGGTGTTTGCTCTCTAAGGAACATGTCACCGGCCAGGGCTTGCAGTCTTTCAGGAGAGGTGCGCTGGGTTGTATTTAGGAATCTCAGAATAAAAGGTGAAGACGACTGGTTTACAGTATCCAATGAAATCTTGCAAACAATTATGCAAATGGACCCTACTGCTGTTAAAACAACATAGTATTAATACTGATTCAAAACTGACATTAAAATTAGGAAAGAAATGAACTGATACCTACTTACTATTTCTTAAGGCCTAAAATTTTGACACTCCCTCACACCATCTTTTTTTAAAAGCGCTGCACAGCATACAGTCAAGTTAATGAATGAAAGCACACCCATTATTGACCGCTTTGTGTTGCATAAGCTTCTGATTAAACACCTAATTAAAACTGTACCACTGTAAGTGGAAATGCATCAACCCAGCTTAGCTCCAAGGTGTTTAGATGGGAATGAAAAGTTTCTAAATTAAATACATGGCAGAATGGTTAATGAAGAAAATACACTGAAATGCCTCTACCCAGTCCTGTTGATTCTCCCAAACCCCCCATGAGTTCTGGCCTTTTGGTCAACTCAGCTCCCAGTCCAATGTCAGCTGTGCCCTCTCCCATCCTAACCAATTTCTACTGCAATTGTTCACCCTCCTCATCCAGGCAGGGGGTTGACGCTGCAGCCTCTAAGGTACCTGCATTAATCACTGTCTCTCGAACTGGGGCTATTTAGATTTCAGGGAACGATTTCTCAGGATTACTGACTCTGGGGGGTGGGAGAGAGGAGAGACTGAGAGGGCGTTTGCTCTTAGGGCCACGTTCAACTCTGGTAGCCTCCATGTTACCTCATCCTCCACCCTTCCCCATGTGTCTCTGCTCATGTCAGTGTGTCACCTGGTCATAATGTCACTGGCTTCAGCAGAGCTCCTAGACAGGAGCTACATTGTGAGGGGGTTACGGCACTGAGAGTGAAATACATCACAGGGAGGGTGAAATTATCCTGAAATGAAACATTCCAGTCTAGGAAGTGAAAGAATTCAAGTACTTCATTACTTAAAATTATGTTTGAAATGATTAGATTTTTATGAATAAATTGCAGTAAATGTTAATTTCTCTGTGCACACACAGATGAAAACATATTTATATAGGTAATATACAGAAATGCTTCTGGAGAAAGTCGAGTTTGATTTAAGGATATTTACACTGTATATTTTGAGTGTGACATTGACACTTTCTCTTTGAACAGTTATATGGTTTGACTTTTGGAATCTCAACAGTTACTGTTATTAAACAATTGTTGTCTGACGACCCCCATAACTTCCCACATCTCTGAACATTGAAATTGTAAACATTAAAAAAAGGACTTAAACATAAATATTGCTATTTATTGAAATTAAAAGAAATAAATAGAATGAATTTTGTCAAACCCACTTAACAGCAATTGCAATATGCTAGGGGATGGAAATTCAGAACTAAGGCAACAACCTTAATTCTGCCGTGTAGTGACACCAGGCAATCGCCATAGGGCTACGAATTAGGCATTTTAGTGTATATAGTTCCAGATTACAAATTGGTATGATCTAAAGACACATGAGATCTTTTCCTCAGGATATCACCATCACTGGGTTGTTTCTCTTATTGATAATTCCCAGAAGTGAACAGATAAATAACATTTTATCAGTTATGAAGTGGCCATTTCAGATTTCCGAGGAGTGTCTGTAATTTTGCACTAGGAGCCAGGTCCCTGAAGAGACTGAACCTTGGTTTCATTTTAACTTCTCCATGCTCAGCAGCTTCTGGAATTTGGTTCAAAGTATTTACATGTTTCCCTGCCTTGTTGTTAAAAGTGCTGCTTTAGAAAGTGGGAAGGGCAGGAACTGACTGCAGGATCAGTAGCTGAGTCCCTTAGATACTTATAGCTCATCGGAAGGAGGACGGGGATTGGTGGGTGTCTGGGGATTTAATAATAAACACACAAATATCATTGTTCTTAGTGAATTTTCATCTTCTAATTCTCAAACTCACTAATTATCCCTGGCTGCCCCCAGCAGTCTGAGGAGAGAGCTGACTGGCCAGTGTGGAACTGAAGGCACAAGGATCTTTCCGTGGCTGACTCAAAGTCACCCAGAGTGAAATTCACTTCACTGGATAAGGCCCTAGTTGCTGAGCTCTGCAGAGGGGTGGGGAGGTGAATTCCATCCCCCATTCTTGAGCATGGACCCCCCTCCAATTCTCACCCTGATCTCAGACACTACCCCAATCTTCCCCTGCAGTGATGGACCCACTTTATGCTGTCAGAGCCATGTGCCATGGGAGCTAGAGAAGATAGAGGCCCAGCTCCAGAACTGCTCCCCCTGTCCACAGTCCCCAAGCTGTGCTAGAGTTGCCCTGACTTTCCGATCTGCAGATGGGACCAGCTGTACCCAGCCCGTGCACCCGCCACACACAAACTGTCACAACAAACATGCCAGGATTGGGAAAGACCATCTGGGGCTGGCTGCAGTCTCTCTTTGCTGCTGTGAGGGGAATGGGGTGGTCCCTCATATAGGATACAAACATGCCCAAGGGCAGAAGGGAAATGTTGTTTCTTCCAGGGGTTTGAAATGTTTGGTTTAGAGTCCTGAGCTCTGTCTTCCTGTTTGTCTCCTTCTGCCACTTTCAGATCTCTTGGAGAGACAAGGTGGGTGAGGTAATTTTTTTAGAACCAATTAAAAATACCTCTTTGCTATCCTGGGACCAACATGGGTACAACAACTTTCCCCTTTGTACCCCCTCCCCATCTCACCTCCCCCTCAGCGGAGACTGTCCCATGTGCTAGGAAAATAACGATTCAGTCCTGTAACTGGATTGGGTCTTAATCTTTTGTCGTCTTTAACTTTGCATAATAGTCTCTCTGGTGTTGATAAACATTTCCTGCCAGGCAGGATGTAATGCATTCGGTTGCCAGTCAGCACTTCACCTAGGTAAAATCTCTCTCCTGTCTGGTGATTTACAGAGCCACAGAGGCTCACAATGCAGTTAGTCAGATATTAACCCAGGCAGCAACTCACAAGCATTCAATAAAGTGTAAACGCATTCTTATAATCCTAGTCCCTAATACTAACAGAGGTGAGTCAGACTGATTCCAGCTATGTGTTTCTCCCTGTTCAATGAAGACATGGGGGCTTTTGCAAGAGCTAACACCTCATCTGCCAGTGTCACAGGCAGGATGGGCAGGGATGGTGTCTCTAGCCTCTGTTTGCCAGAAGCTGGGAATGGGTGACGAGGTGGATCATTTGATGATTATCTGTTCTGTTCATTCTCTCTCAAGCACCTGGCATTGGCCACTGAGCCAGATGGACCATTAGTCTGATGCAGTGGGCAGCTCTGACGTTCTTAAATTCACAGTCTCTGTCAAGAGTATCTACTCATTTGGACTCACTGGGGTGCCACAGAAAGAAACAAGATGTTCTGAGGCAAGAAGGCCCAGTCTCAGAGCCCCAGGGGTCACGCTTCCCAAAAGCTAAAACTAGGCCCAGCCCTTGAAAGGGGCACTGCCAGGAGAGACTGTATAAAGGCTGGAGCATCAAACAGCTTTGTAAACCTGAGAGAGCTGCCTTGGGAACAGTGACAGGGGGAATTCCCCAGAGTGACTCCTTTGATTCTGCTCTTCTCTGGCCTTTGGTTCATAGAATTATAGAACTGGAAGGGACCTCGAGAGGTCATCTAGGCCAGTCCCCTGCACTCAAGGCAGGACTCAATATTATCTAGACAATCCCTGACAGGTGTTTGTCCAGCTGCTCTTAAATATCCCCAATGATGGAGATTCCACAACCTCCCTAGACAAATTATTCCAGTGCTTAACCACTCTGACAGTTAGGAAGTTTTTTTCCTAATCTCTATCCTAAACTGCCCTTGCTGTAATTTAAGTCCATTGCTTCTTGTCCTATCCTCAGCGATTAAGAAGAACAATTTTTCTCCAGCATCCTTGTAACAGCCTTTTATGTACTTGAAAACTGTGATCATGTCCCCTCTGAGTCTTCTCCAGTGAGTGACAAGATTGTGGCGATCAACAGATGGCTCAGGCAGTGGTGTTATAAGGAGGGCTTTGGGATGTACGGTCATTGGGAAGCGTTTATGGATAGACAACTGTTCGCTCAGGATGGACTTCATCTAAGCAAGGAGGGAAATAGAATTCTAGGATGGAGGCTCGCCGACCTTATCAAGAGAGCTTTAAACTAGGAAGTTGGGGGAGATGGTTGGGAGATGTTCAGGAGACCTCCACGCCGGAATATAACCTGGAGAGGGAAGTAAACAAAGTGAGAGGGGATACCCTTGCGGACCAAGGAATTGATCTAAGGCGGAATAGTGGACTAGAAATCAGAGTAACGGGTGATGCTGTTGGTAGAAGGTCTGTGCACGACGGGGGAAAGAATGTCACTGACGCCAAACACCGAAAATTAAAATGTCTGTACACTAATGCAAGGAGCCTTGGTAACAAGATGGAGGAACTGGAGCTACTGGTGCAGGAAGTGAAACCGGATATTATAGGGATCACTGAAACCTGGTGGAATAGTACTCATGACTGGAGCACGGGTACTGAAGGCTATGTGCTGTTTAGAAAAGACAGGAAGAAAGGCAAAGGTGGTGGAGTAGCCTTGTACATCAATGATGAGATTAACTGTAGTGAAATAAGAAGTGATGGAATGGGTAAGACAGAGTCTGTCTGGGCAAAAATCACACTGGGTAAAAAAGCAACTAGAGCTTCCCCTGAGATAGTGCTTGGGGTGTGCTATAGACTGCCGGGATCTGATTTGGATATGGATAGAGACCTCTTTAATGAAGTGAACACAAAGGGGAAATGTGTGATTATGGGGGACTTCAACTTCCCGGATATAGACTGGAGGACGAGTGCTTGCAAGAATAATAGGGGCCAGGTTTTTCTGGATGTGATAGCGGATGGATTTCTTCATCAAGTAGTTGAAGTACCTACGAGAGGGGATGCCATTTTAGATTTGGTGTTGGTGAGCAGTGAGGACCTCGTAGAAGAAATGGTGGTAGGGGACAACCTTGGTTCGAGTGATCATGAGCTGATTCAGTTCAAACTAGATGGAAGGATAAACAAATGTAGATCTCGGATAAGGGTTTTTGGCTTCTCGAGGGCTAATTTTAAAGAGTTAAGGAAATTAGTTAGGGAAGTAGATTGGACGGAGGAACTTGAGGATTTAAATGTGGAGGAGGCCTGGAATTACTTTAAGTCGCAGCTGCGGAGACTGTCGGAAGCCTGCATCCCAAGAAAGGAGAAAAAAACATGGGCAGGAGTTGTAGGCCAAACTGGATGAGCAAGCAACTCAAAGAGGGGATTAGAAAAAAGCAGAAAGCTTACAGGGAGTGGAAGAAAGGCAGGATCAGTAAGGGAAGCTACCTTGCTGAGGTCAGAACATGTAGGGATAAAGTGAGGAAGGCTAAAAGCCGCATTGAACTGGACCTTGCAAAGGGAATCAAAACCAATAGTAAAAGGTTCTACAGCCACATAAATAAGAAGAAAACAAAGAAAGAAGAAGTGGGGCCGCTATACACTGAGGATGGAATGGAGGTTAAGGATAACCTAGGCATGGCCCAACATCTAAACAAGTACTTTGCCTCAGTTTTTAGTAAGACTAGTGAGGAGTCTAGCGATGATGGAGGGATGATAAACGGGAATGTGAATATTACTGCAACCGAGGTAAAGACCGTACTTGAACAGCTTAATGGGACGAAATCGGAGGGCCCGGACAATCTCCGTCCGAGGATATTAAAGGAACTGGTGCGTGAAATTGCGAGCCCGTTAGCGAGAATTTTTAAGCAATCGATAAACTCGGGGGTTGTGCCGTATGACTGGAGGATTGCTAATGTAGTCCCTATTTTTAAGAAAGGGAATAAAAGTGATCCAGGTAATTATAGGCCTGTTAGCTTGATGTCTGTAGTATGTAAGGTCTTGGAAAAAATTTTAAGGGAGAAAGTAGTTAAGGACATAGAGGTCAATGGTAATTGGGACAAATTGCAACATGGATTTACTAAAGGTAGATCGTGTCAAACCAATCTGATCTCCTTCTTTGAGAAGGTGACGGATTACTTAGATAAAGGAAATGCAGTAGATGTAATTTACCTAGATTTCAGTAAGGCGTTTGACACGGTTCCGCATGGGGAACTGTTAGTCAAATTGGAAAAGATGGGGATGAATATGAAAGTTGTAAGGTGGATAAGGAACTGGTTAAAGGGGAGACTCCAGCGGGTCGTATTGAAAGGTGAACAGTCAGGCTGGAAGGAGGTCACTAGTGGAGTCCCTCAAGGATCGGTTTTGGGACCGATCTTATTTAACCTTTTTATTATTGACCTTGGCACAAAGAGCGGGAATGTGCTAATAAAGTTTGCGGATGATACAAAGCTGGGGGTTATTGCTAACACAGAGAAGGAGAGGGATACTATTCAGGAAGATCTGAACCACCTTGTAAACTGAAGTAATAGAAATAGGATGAAATACAATAGTGAAAAGTACAAGGTCATGCACTTAGGGATTAATAATAAGAATTTTAGATATACGTTGGGAGCGCATCAGTTGGAAACGACAGAGGAGGAGAAGGACCTTGGGGTATTGGTTGATAGCAGGATGACTATGAGTCGCCAATGTGATACGGCTGTTAAAAAAGCAAATGCGATTTTGGGATGCATCAGACGAGGTATTTCCAGCAAGGATAAGGAGGTGTTAGTACCATTATATAAGGCGTTGGTGAGACCCCATCTGGAATACTGTGTGCAGTTCTGGTGTCCCATATTCAAGAAGGATGAATTCAAACTGGAACAGGTTCAGAGACGGGCTACTAGGATGATCCGAGGAATGGAAAAACTGCCTTATGAAAGGAGACTTAAAGAGCTTGGCCTGTTTAGCCTGGCCAAAAGAAGGCTGCGGGGGGATATGCTTGCTCTATATAAATATATCAGGGGGGTTAACCTTAGGGAGGGAGAGGATTTAATTAAGTTTTGTAATAATGTAGGCACGAGGACGAATGGGTATAAACTGGATATTAGGAAGTTTAGACTTGAAATTAGATGAAGGTTTCTAACCATTAGGGGAGTGAAGTTCTGGAACAGCCTTCCGAGGGAAGTAGTAGGGGCAAAAGACTTTTCTGGCTTTAAGACAGAGCTTGATAAGTATATGGAGGGGATGTTATGATAGGATCGTTAATTTGGGCAATTGATCTTGGATTACCACCAAGATGGGACTGCTCAATGCTCTGCAGGGAAATGTTGGATGGGATGGGAACTGAGTTACTACAGAGAATTCCTTCTTGGGTGCTGGCTGGTGAGTCTTGCCCCACATGCTCAGGGATTAGCTGATCGCCATATTTGGGGTCGGGAAGGAATTTTCCTCCAGGGTGGATTGGCAGGGGCCCTGGAGGTTTTTTGCCTTCCCCTGCAGCATGGGGCACGGGTCGTTTGCTGGTGGATTCTCTGCAGTTTGAGGTCTTAAAACCAATTTTGAGGATTTCAATAACTCGGTCCTGGGTAAGGGGTTGTTATAAAAGTGAATGGGTGGGGTTCTGTGGCCTGCCTTGTGCAGGAGGTCAGACTAGATGATCATATTGGTCCCTTCTGACCTATGAGTCTATGACTCATCAAACCCAGTTTTTTCAATCTTCCCTCATTGGCCATGTTTTCTAGACCTTTATTCATTTTTATTGCTCTTCTCTGGACTCTCTCCATTTTGTCCACATCTTTCCTGAAATGTGGTCCCCAGAACTGGACACACTACTCCAGTTGAGACCTAATCACTGCGGAGTAGAGCGGCAGAATTACTTCTCGTGTCTTGTTTTCAATACTCCTGCTTAATACATCCCAAAATGATACTTACTGTTGCAAAAAAAAGTGTAACTCTGTTGACTCATATTCTGCTTCTAATCCACTATTACCCCCAGATCCGTTTCCACAGCACTCCTTCCTTGGCAGTTAGTTATTTCCCATTTTGTATGATTGTTCCTTCCTAAGCGCTGTACTTTGCATTTGTCGTTATTGAATTTCATCCTATTTACTTCAGACCATTTCTCCAGTTTGTCCAGATGACTTTGAATTTCAGTTCTATCCTCCAAAGTCCTTGCAACCCCTCCCAGCTTGGTATCACCTGCAAACTTGATAAGTGTAACAGAGAGACTCTGCTGCTGGGTGGGTTTCACCATGTGTCAGAGGGTTACACCCTGGTAGGAGGGGACTAGGCCTGTACTGGAATAAGGTCACTCTGTGCTTCCCAGTGTGGCAGAACCTAGAATGTCCATTAGCAGGGGAAATCCTGGGGGGAATCGACATGTGGAAAGGACAGAAACCCTGTGTGAATGCTCTCACATTGCCCTTCTCACCCTGGCAGGCTACAGAATAACGTCCACGTTTTGCTCCAGATCATCCCATCCTCCCAGGGGGAAGGCAATGGCTGCAATGGAGCTGGCTCATGTAAGGGATTCTCAGGGAGCTGGTGGTGGGTTCTGCTTGGAGGGAGAGAAGCGTTAAATGTATAGGAGGGTGGGAGTCAGTGATGAGCTGCCAAAATATTAACAACAGGTTCCTTTCTCCTCACTTCACGAGGGGCTCATTCCCCCCCTGGGGGTCGTGCCCCATCCAACCCCCCCTGTTCCTTGACACGCCCCCCCAGGGACCCCTGATCCATCCCCCCCTTCCCTGTCCCTGACTGCCCCCTGCCACCCCATCAAACCTCTCCTCTCATTCTTGATGCCCCCTCGGAACCTCTGCCCCATCCAACCATCCCTTCTCTCTCTCCCTGACTGCCCCCCACCACCTCATCAAATCCCTGCTCCTTCCTGACAGCTCGCTGGGACCCTTGCCCCCATTTCAATTCCCTTGTTCCCTGCCCTCTGATTGCCCTGACCCCTATCCACCCCCCACAACCCACCAAACACCCCCTCCCTGCTCCCTGCCCCCTGACCACACTGCCTGGGGCCAGGACTGGGACCGCTCTGCCGGGACCGCGACTGGCGCCGCAGGACCCAACTCCCTGAGCCGGGCTGGAGCCGCTCGCCCGGGACCGGTGCTGCGGGGCCTGAGCTGGGCTGGGTCGGAGCCGCTTGGCCGGGACCAGCCCCGAGCCAGGGGTGCTTAGATGGGACCCGGCTGGGATGCTCGGCCAGGGCAAGGGGGAGCCACTCAGGTGGAGCAGGACTGAGCCACGCGCGCCGCTCCCTCCCCCCCCCTTCGGCCCAGGTTACCTGCCTGCTGCTTGTTTCAGGCTTCCCGAGAACATTTGATTCGCAGGAAGCAGGGGATGGGGAGGAGAAGGAGGATGGAGCTTTCAGAGGAGAGGGGGAGGTGGGCTGAGGGCTGGGTGGACAACTACCCGAGCCTTTGTTAAATTTAAAAGCTTTTTTGGAACCAGTTGTCCTGGAACACCCTGTTCTAAAAAGGCTTGTAAATTTCACAACCTGTTCATGCGAACCGGCTGAAGCTCACCACTGGTGGGATCTGCTAGAGGTGGTGGGAGGTAGGAAATATCTTTAGTGGAGAAAAAGAGGGGACAGGATGTGACAAAACTGCTGAGACTTGTGTACTTTAGCCTGTGATGGGTTGTCACCCCGGGGTGCAGTCTGGGGGGCTTCTGAGAACTGCTGTGCCCTCTAACCCTCGATCAATGGTTGATCATTGATTTCTGATAGCTTCCCTTGGCAACTTTCTACAATTCTGAACTTCGAACTTCTATCCTTTACTATTGACTTTCCCTTTCTTCCATATATTTAATTTGGAGAGTGTTGGGATTCCTACCAGGGAGCTACCAGCAGGCTCCAGAGACAGCCCCATCTCCTATATTAAGCTCTGGCTAGTAGGTATGTGATAAATGTGATGACCCTGCTTCCGTCTGTCAGCTGGGAGACACAAAGGTTCTCTCTTCCTCCTGGCTGCTCTAGGCAAGGTGAGGTGGGACTCTGTTAACATGTGCCTCCTGGAGCTTCCATTTACCTGGTGCTGCTGTTCCATGAATAGTGGGGTTGTAAGTGGGGCAGCAGGTCCTGAGTGTTGGACTCTTGTTCTTTCAGGATCCGGTGACTTTCGAGGAGGTGGCTGTGTATTTCACTAGGGAGGAATGGGCTCTTCTGGACCCTGTTCAGAGAGCCCTCTACAGGGATGTCATGCAGGAGAACTATGAGACAGTGACCTCGCTGGGTAAGGAGTCCTGTCCCCTGGGTTATTATAAGCTGTGGGCTCTCTAAAGAACCTGAGCAGTAATAACTTTATACCTTTATTCATCACTCAAGTTTTGACAAGTTTCTTTGTCCCCCTTTTTTTCCTTATCTCCCATACACTAGCAGGCAGCAGGGAGGAAGGAGGTAATAAGGGATGAGGAGGGAACACAAGAAGCTCCCAAGGCGCCGGGAGGTGGTGCTGGCTGCGAGTAATGGGAAAAAGGAGACGGGAGTGTGGAGGAAGGGCACCCAGGAAGTGGGCTGGGTGGGTCAGTGGGAGGGAGGAAAGATTTGGGGATCTAGAGCTGTGGGGGATCCCAGACTTTAACCCTGAATCCCTACCCAAACCTCAGGTAAATCCTAGACTTCAGCATAACCACTCTCGCAAAGCCTCAAGTTAATATAAGGCCCTGAACTGTAGCAAGCTTAGGCTACGTTTACTAAATCGTATCACTAAATCGACCACGGCTAGATCGATCTCAGAGCGTCAATCCCGGCTGTAGTGTCAACCTGCCCTTAATAACCCATTTCTTTATGCTCACCTCTTTGCCTCCACACATGTTCCAAAATAATAAGTAATACTCTGATCATGGCATCTTACCTCTAGCAAGTATAAAACTGCCCACAAGACGTGAGACTAGCTCGTAGATCGTAAAATCAGGGCAGGGTCAAGAAGAGTGAGGGTTTGGAGAGAGTCTTGTCCCCCTCTCCCCATCTACAGCAGCCACAAGCTGTCTTCCCTCCAGGCTCCTTGGATCTTTGAACCTGTCCCTCCTGAGGTTACGTAGCCAAGTTCTTGTTTCTTACATTCTCCTTTTCCAGAAGAATTAGAGGCTGTTGCTCCTGAATGTTAGCGTTTAATTCCCCAGCCTTCTCCTCCCACTGGGGGAGTTTAATTCTCCCTCCCATTTCACCTGAGTCACTAGATTTCCTAATTCCCCAAAATGTGCTTTTGCAATGTCACAGTTCAGGGGTAGCTAAGCCTTGGACTTGCCTCCATGGTCTCCTCAAGGAATGGCCCCTCAGGTATCAGGCCTCTAGCCAGCCCCTCTCTATGGATAGCGACCCACATGCGTCTCCTTTTTGACCAGTGTGTGAGGATTGCAGCTTGTCCTCCACTGTGTTTGCTGGACTAATGTCCATTTCCTGTGCTTTGCTTTCTCTCCAGGGGCTGTGAGCAGTGTGTGTGAGATAGAGGTGGGACTTTTGGTGATACTTGTATGATGCCAATACACACCTCAGTTTCCTGCTGGGATTGGTATTGCTATGATTATAAAGAGCAGGAGACGTGAGGTGTTTTGTCACGTAGCTGTCATGGGGTGATATGAATGGGTCATTTAGGACTCACTGGGAGTAACCTACATCAATCTAATACCCAACAGAGACAAGAGAATGACTGTCACCCGGGGCTGCCCAGAGGATTAAGGTTGCCTGGGGTCTTCGGTGGCGTGTCCCACTTATCTGCTCTGACACCGCAGAGCATTTTCCTCATGTCCCCCTTACCAGCTGGAAGGAGGTTACTAGTGGAGTTCCTCAAGGATCGGTTTTTGGACCAATCTTATTTAACCTTTTTATTACTGACCTTGGCACAAAAAATGGGAATGTGCTAATAAAGTTTGCGGATGACGCGAAGCTGGGGGGTATTGCTAACACGGAGAAGGACCAGGATATCATACAGGAAGATCTGGACGACCTTGTAAACTGGAGTAATAGTAATAGGATGAAATTTAATAGTGAAAAGTGCAAGGTCATGCACTTAGAGATTAATAATAAGAAGCTTAGATATACATTGGGGACGCATCAGGTGGAAGCAACAGAGGAGGAGAAGGACCTTGGAGTATTGGTAGATCACAGGATGACTATGAGCCGCCAATATGATATGGCTGTTAAAAGAGCTAATGCGGTTCTAGGATGCATCAGGCGAGGTATTTCCAGCAAAGGTAAGGAGGTGTTAGTACCATTATATAAGGCACTGATGAGACCCCACCTGGAGTACTGTGTGCAGTTCTACTCTCCCATGTTTAAAAAGGATGAATTCAAATTGGAACAGGTTCAGAGACGGGCTACTAGGATGATCCGAGGAATGGAAAACCTGTCATATGAAAGGAGACTCAAAGAGCTTGGCTTGTTTAGTCTAGCCAAAAAAAGTCTGAGAGGGAATATGCTTGCTCTTTATAAATATATCAGAGGGATTAATATTAGGGAGGGGGAGAAATTATTAAGCTTAGTACCAATGTAGACACAAGAACAAATTGGTATAAACTGGACACTAGGAAGTTTAGACTTGAAATTAGATGAAGGTTTCTAACCATTAGAGGAGTGAAGTTCTGGAACAGCCTTCCAAGGGGATTAGTGGGGACAAAAGACATATCGGGCTTTAAGATTAAGCTTGATAAGTTTATGGAAGGGATAGTATGATGGGATAGCCTAATTTTGGCAATCGATCTTTGATTATCAGCAGATAAGTATGCCCAGTGGTCGATGATGGGATGTTGGATGGGATGGGATCTGAGTTACTGCAGAGAATTTTTTCCTGCGTGCTGGCTGGTGAGTCTTGCCCACATGCTCAGGGTTTAGCTGATTGCCATATTTGGGGTCGGGAAGGAATTTTCCTCCAGGGCAGAGTGGTAGAGGCCCTGGAGGTTTTTCGCCTTCCTCTGCAGCGTGGGACATGGGTCACTTGCTAGTGGATTCTCTGCAGCTTGAGATCTTCAAAGCACAATTTGAAGACTTCAATAACTCCGACATAGGTTAGGGGTTTGTTATAGAAGTGGATGGAGAGTGTTCTGTGGCCTGCTTTGTGCAGGGGTCGGACTAGATGATCACATTGGTCCCTTCTGACCCTAGAATCTATGAGTCTATGAGCTCTGATGCCGCAGAGCATTTGCCCTGTTTCCCTGTTCCTGTTCCCCCTCCTGTTTGACTCAGTTTGTATAGTAATATTCTCAGCTGTACCTTTGCTTAACAAATCATTGTACTGAAATTTAATTAACCAGTCCTAACACATTGAAACATAATTCTCTAACCAACTGTATCCCACTACCTAATTAACTTACACCTAGCAAAATTAATTATACAGCAGACAAAAACAATTAGAGAATCAGACTGATTAACATTGTAAAGCGTTGGCCATAAAGATAAAAAAATACAAAAATGAGAGTTTCACAACCACAAGCATTGAGTAGTGATTTCTTGCCAAACCAGTCAGCTATCAAACTAAGTTTTCTTTAACCATCTTAAGATCTGTTTCTTTATCTGGTAGTGCTGGACACTATCAGGACAGGATCATCTTCCTCACAGCCCAATAGCACCTTATTTGTGTGACTCGTTTGGTATGTGAGGATGTGACCCTTTGCTTCCCAACTTATGGCTGCCCCTGCTGCTTAGCCAAAGGTCTTCGCCTAAGGACAAGGCCTCAGACTGTCACGGTAAGAGAAGGCCCTTACAAATACAGACAGTGATTTTGATTCTTTGTTTTCATACTCCTGTAAGTATCTCAGTGATAAAAATACCCCTAAGTTCTTAAACTATAGGCTTTGCAGGCAGGCCTGAATATCTCTATTCTAACAGTGGGTTCTGTCCTTTATCCCATTCTGTGCCTGTCTTGTGTATTTAGATTGTAAATTCTTCAGGGCATGGGCCATCTACTATTCTGTGTTTGTACTTGTCCTAACACAATGGGGACCCACTGTTAGTTGCTCCTTAGCACTAATGTAATGAATATGATTTATAATCATAATAACTCTCCTGCCTCTTTGAGCCAAGGAAGCTGGCCTTGCAATGTTACTGCTTAACAATCAGCTGGGAGTTAAAACCATGGACTATTCTTTGTGACAAGTATCCCACAAATTCTACTGACCTCCCTGGTTTTCTTTGCCTGCAGTAGGGTTTCCAGTTTCGAAACCTGATGTGATCTCCCAGGTGGAACGAGGGGAAGAGCCGTGGGTTCCAGACCTCCAGGGCTGTGAGAAAGAAGTGCTTCCAAGAGCTACCTGCACAGGTGAGGACTTGGTTAAACCAACTGAACAACTGTGTGGGAATGCAGGAAACATTTGGGATGCCCTACAAAGTCCCTGTGAGCTCTCCAAGTTCAAGATTGTTCCCTGCAGATGCGGAATCATAATGGCAGATGTGACTCATGGCTTCCCTCCTATTCTGACTGACAACTGGCAGCAGGTAGCTCCGCGATCTCACTTTCCTCTGAGTGTTCTCGTGAGATGCAGACCAAAACTGATCCCTTCCTCTCTCCTCTGGGGAAGGTTTTGGGGAAAATCAGCTCCTGATAGGTTTGATCTCTCCCACACACATTTTGGATTGTTCATCCCTTTTTCCATTCCTCTCTCTGAGATTTTCTTTCTTTCCGGTGCAGGTAGTGACCTGTGTCTGGATTCTCTCTGTCTCCCATCAGGTGATGGGATGGTGAGTGAGAATGAGGAGGAGAAACCCCATCAGGAAGATGCTGAGCGAAGAGAAGCACATGGAATGTTATCAGAAAGATCCAAAGAGAATGTTTCCAGGAGTTGTGCACTCCCAGAAAAAACAGAAGCCTGTGAGACTCAGGGGAGGCCAGAGGGAAACTTGAGTAGCCTCTCAGACCTTATAACAAGCAGCAGAATCAACTTGGAAGAGACACGCTACATGTGCCATGAGTGTGGGAAAAGCTTCAGTTGGAGCTCTACCCTTGTCAGACATCGTAGAATCCACACAGGAGAGACTCCTTATACGTGTACTGAGTGTGGGAGACACTTCACTCAGAGCTCACACCTTATCCGACATCAGAGAATCCACACAGGAGAGACACCGTACACGTGCTCTGAGTGTGGGAAAAGCTTCAGTCAGAGCTCTACCCTGAACACACATCGTAGAATCCACACAGGAGAGACGCCCTACACGTGCACTGAGTGTGGCATAAGCTTTCGTTGGCGCTCAGACCTTATTGTACATCGTAGAATCCACACAGGAGAGACACCATACACATGCTCTGAGTGCGGGAAAAGCTTCAATCACTGCTCAACCCTTATCAGCCATCGTAGAATCCACACAGGAGAGACGCCCTACTCATGCTCAGACTGCGGGAAAAGCTTTACTTGTAGCTCAACCCTTATCACACATCAGAGAATCCACACAGGCGAGAAGCCCTACTCATGCTCAGAGTGCGGGAAAAGCTTTAGTCGGAGCTCACTCCTTATCACACATCAGATAATCCACACGGGAGAGACGCCTTACACGTGCACTGAGTGTGGGAAAAGCTTCAATCGGAGCTCTACCCTGCACACACATCGTAGAATCCACACAAGAGAGACGCCCTACACATGCTTTGAGTGCGGGCAAAGCTTCAATCAGTGCTCAACCCTTATCAGACATCAGAGAATCCACACAGGAGAGAAGCCCTACTCATGCTCAGAGTGCGGGAAAAGCTTTAGTCGGAGCTCACTCCTTATCAGACATCAGATAATCCACACGGGAGAGACGCCTTACACGTGCACTGAGTGTGGGAAAAGCTTCAATCTGAGCTCTACCCTGAACACACATCGTAGAATCCACACAGGAGAGACGCCCTACACATGCTTTGAGTGCGGGCAAAGCTTCAATCAGTGCTCAACCCTTATCAGACATCAGAGAATCCACACAAGAGAGAAGCCCTACTCATGCTCAGAGTGCGGGAAAAGCTTTAGTCGGAGCTCACTCCTTATCACACATCAGAGAATCCACACAGGAGAGAAGCCCTACACATGCTCAGAGTGCGGGAAAAGCTTTAGATGGAGCTCATACCTTATCAGACATCAGAGAATCCACACGAGAGAGACGCCCTACACATGCTCTGAGTGCGGGCAAAGCTTCAATCAGCGCTCAAGGCTCATTAGACATCAGAAAATGCACAGAAGAGAGAATTGTAATAAATCCCTTGACTAGTGTTGGCAAAAACGAATTTTTTTTAAAAAAATCACATTAGCTAATTCGCACATAGTGATTTTTGCATCGTCTTCACCGTGGTGTCTCAGCTCCACCAGATAAGATGCCGCCTTCTGCCTTTTGCAGCTCATCCTTCTTTGGGGTCAGTCCTATAATCTTTTCTATCAACTCCTTTCCTTTTGAGTCATAGGAGTGTGTATCCCTCCAGCCAGGAATGTTCATGAGTTTCAAGTAGGGGGAGAGGTTTGATCCCAGCAAGGTACACTGAGGCAAAAACTACCTGTGCCTTCCATCCACTAGGACTGTACATGACATTAGCTGCTCAAGTTAGTCATCTTAATGTAAAAAGTTGTAGTGCAGATGCAGCCCAGGTGCAGTGGTTGGCATTAGCTTTCCCCTTGACCTGACTTAAACTCCATCACTTTTCCTAGTCTAAACTAACCCTGAGCATCACGGTTATCCTGTTCCCCCATTTCAAAGCAATTGTTAGTCATCGAGTTCTCCCTTGGGGAACAAATTGTTTCATTCCCAGTTGTTCTGATGTTGCTTCAGGTTGTGCTGGAGAGCGGATATTTTTATTATTATTTTCCGCACTTAAAATATATTGAACTATAACAAAGAACAGGAACAGGGCAGGGATAGGGAAAAAGTCATTTCCTCCTCTGTAACAACAGACATAGTTAGGGTAAGTCAGAGGGAGTCCCTTATTCCCCATAACTGTCCTCCTTCAATCCGTGCTAGAACCTAAGAATCATTTTCCTTTCCCCAGTTGTGGGGTGAGAGACTTCCAAAAGTGCTCCCTGTGCTATAGCACATGGCTAAGCTCAGAGAATAACCCCAAATCTCCCCTGAGCTTTGCTTTTTGAATTCTGTATTTCCGATTGCTTCAAGCCTGGGCATTGTGATTATTAACCAGTTTCTCTAGCACTGTTCCTACCACTGTTTCTGTAACATATTTTGTTTTTTATGGGACAGGGTTGTTATTCCTTTGCCTAACCCCAGCCTGGAAGGCCAGAGTGTCTGTTTTCTCTGGCCCCTCCCCACAGACAAATCTGACAGGGTTGAACCTGCCTGGAGCAAACAAAAAGCCCCACCGGTCACACACATGAAGCAGATAGACATACACAAGACACAGAAGAAACTGAATAATTTGAGCTATCAACATTTCCACTTTCCCACAGCATGTTAGTTCTGAAGGTTGTTTTAATTTCTTTCTTTTCTTGGAACCAGAACTGGGGAAAGAGAACCCTGGAGTCAGTGGAATTACAGCAGGAAGGGATAAGTCTCATGATTCGTCACTAACCAAAGGCTTTGTAAACAGACTGATGATGTTACTGAATGGTCTGGCTAACCCTGCAGTTAGAAACAATCAGCTCTATGGGTGGTAAATTGACAGGCTTTGCTGCTGATCATGAAATAGCAGCTGTTGAAAGGTAATATGCTTCTATTTCAATGCCTCTGGAAGTACAGAAAACAATGATCTGTGTTACAGGCAAGTTGCCATTTCTCAGTGCCCCAATTTCTACTGTGTGTGTACAGGAAGGTTTGAATGTGTAGCAGGTAGTTTGATAAAGCTTAGCTATTTTATGTATGTAACAGACTCCTGCCCACCTCCAGCAGAGGTTTCAGTCACATAATATGGCAACTTACTGAATGTCACGCAAATTAGTCCATTCCTCCCCATAGTCGGTCTCTGACCGGAATGTTAGAATGAGGCAGAGAACTGGGAAAGTATCGCAGTAGGAATACATTAAAAAGTGGGATTAATCAGAGCTGGGGTGCAGACCGAGCCTGTTCTACAGCTGGTGAAGTGATAGGGACACACTCCCACTAGTGCAGGCTCTGAAATAACGGCAGAAGCAGATCGAAGAGAATTAGCTCATATGGGAGCTATGGGCAGCTGCCCTGTCAGTGCATCACTCACCTGGCAGGTGTTACACAAAACACAGCACTTCCCCTCTGGAAGAGAAACACGTCTCCCCGCTGCCACCACTTCATTATACTGTCCATGAGGCTGTTTGTCCTGCTGGACTTGGATCTCTTTGAGTGGTCCATGGTGATTCATAAAAGAGCAGGATTCATCCCAATGGAAATCTCTTCACTTCTTTCTTAGTGTTACCTTCTTAGCCCTGGCTTTGGAGATGACATTAGCCGTATCCTGTCTTGATTTTAGGTAGGATTTTGATCACCTTCTGGGGCTTGGCAGCTTAGAACTTTTGAGGGCTTTTCTCTGCCTTTTTGGTCCCCGCTGCAGTCAGTACATGCTAGACATGGGCATGGTGACCTTCCTGAGGTTCTTGACAGCTTTATCCAGCTTCTTGGGGGCTATTTTCCTGCTCACAGCCACTGTCATCTTCTCATGCCTTGTTCTGGAGGCCCAGCTGCTGGTTGAATGGGAAGGAGCCAAAGTGCTGGTGACTTTATCCCGCACCAAGTTGCCTTTGCTTGTCAGACTCCTGAACCCCAACTGGACGTGGCTCTTGTTCTTCTGCACAGCACAGCCCTGGACAGGAGGGATCTGCAAATGTACATTCCTATGATCGCTTTGTTTAATGGATGAAAACATAAACTCTACACTTAGAGGATTGGAACTGATTTCAGCTGATGGTCAGGTTTGCTAGGTTTTTATGCATTTGAACAGTGAAATGTTGAGTGTTTACATTCATTTCAAGCATCCCCGTATAGTGGAGCTCCTGAACATAATGGAGAATGGAAATGAAAATGTTTTACCTTTTTTCAAAAATAAAAATAAGAAAATAAGAGGCTTATTAGAGGGCACTTGGATTTGAAGCAAGGACCCCTTGATCTTCAGTCAAACACTCTACCACTGAGCTTTACCCCAATGAGAGCAGATACTTTCCCCATTGTAGCTGAAGCACATCAGTGATTCCAATAGCAGGGGCAGGTTCTCTCTGGGGCACAGAGATATTTCGGGGAGTTGGTGGCTCCTTTCTTTCCTCACTCTGGAGTAAACTCAGTTTTTTATTCCATGGTGCATGTTTATGGAATAGCAACAGCAGCTTGAAGAAAGAGGAGAGTAACTATCTCATTCTCAGAGCTGCTGAAGGTGGCCACGTCCCCTCTGTCTGACCATTGCCATTGCAGGAGAGAAGGTTTCAATGGAATTGAATGCCCTGGGTCAAACTAGAGACACAGAAAGGTAACGAACAGCAAAGGAAATTGTGTCGGTATGTGAAACTGAGGAGGGACGTGAAATGCTCACAGGGTGGCGCAATACCCTAATCCAGGCCTGCACAACTCGTAAAGCGGCAAGGGCCACATTACTCTAAAGTAAACAGCTGAGGGCCAAAACCCCCTTTGCCTGTGATGAGTGCCTCATACTGCAGTCTGCCCCAGTGAATGAGGGCTAGATGGAGACTGGGTAATAGCTAAGACTGAGGTGAAGTGGGGATAGTGGGTGGAGGTTCCCCTGGGATGGGGAGAGCCATAACTTTAGGGGTACTGCCAGGGGGTACTGTCAGGTTAAAAGGGGCACCGGAGTCCTGGGAGTGACGGGGCCAGCTGCAGTAAGGCAGATCACCGGCCTGCGGTGGGCGCTCTGACATCTGGAGAGCTAATTCCCAAGATGATCAGCAGGAGGTGCCACCAGGTGAGTCTGCCCCTGCTTACATTGGGGAAGAATGAACATGGTTTTTGTAAAGGAAAATCATGCCTCGGAAATCTACTATAATTCTTTGAGAGAGTCAACAAGCATGTGGATAAAGGTGATCCCGTGGATATAATATACTTAGATTTTCAGAAAATCTTTGACAAGGTTTCTCCTCAAAGGCTCTGAAGCAAAATGGGATAAGATGGAAGGTCCTCTCTGGGATAGGTATGGTTCAAGGCAAGAAATAAAGGCTCTGATTTACAGAATGGAGAGGTAAATAGTGGTGTCCCCCTGAGGTCTGTACTGGGTCCAGCACTGTTCAACATACTCCTAAGTGATCTGGAAAAAGGGGTAAAAACAGTGAGATGGAAACATTTGCAGATGATACAAACCAACTCAAGTTAGTTACGTCCAAAAGAGAGTGCGAAGTGTGACAAAGGGATTTCACCAAACTGTGTGACTGGGCAGCAAAAAGGCAGATGAAATGCAATGTGGATAAATGCAAAGTAATGCACATGGGAAAACATGATCTCAACTCTACATCTAAACTGATGGGGTCAAAATTTTGCTCTTACAACTTAAGAAAGAGATCTTGGAGTCACTGTGGATACTTCTCTGAAAACATCTACTCAATGTGCATCGGCAGTCAAAAAAGCGAGCAAAATGTTGGGAAGTCATTAGGAAAGGGATGGCTAGCAAGACAGAAATATAATATTGCCTGTCTATGAATCTATGGTATGCCCACATCTTGAATATTGGAGCTGGTCCCCCATCTCAAAGAGATATATCGGAATTGGGAAAGGTACAGAAAAGAGCAACCAAAATAATTAGGAGTCTTGAACAGTTTCCGTGTGAGGTGAGATTAATAAGACTGAGGGGAGTTTTCAGCTTGGAAAAGAGATGACTAAGGGGGGACGAGGATAGATATCTATAAAATGATGACAAGTTTGGAGAAGGTAAATAAGGAAGTATCAGGAGGTAGCCGTGTTAGTCTGGATCTGTAAGGAAGTGTTATTTACTCCTCATAACACAAGAACTAGCGGTCACCCGATGAAATGAATAGACAGCTGGTTTAAAACAAACCAAAGAAAGTATTTCTTCACCCAACACACAGTCAACCTAGGGAAACTTTGCCAGAGGATGCTGTGAGGGCCAAGACTATAACACCAAAGAACTAGATAAGTTGATGGAGGAGAGATCCATCATTGGCTATTAGCCAGGATGGGCAAGGATATAAAACCATGTTCTTGAAGTGTCCCTAACCTCTGTTTGCCGAAAGCTGGGAATGGGTAATGGGATGGATTGCTTGATGATTCCCTGTTCTGTCGATTCCCTCGCGGGCACCTGGCATTGGCCACTGTGGGAGGATAGGATTCTAGGGTGGCTGGACCATTGGTCTGATCCAGTATGGCTGTTCTTATGACCAATAGAGGGCAGTCCCCACCAGCAATATTTATATTTGGTGCACTGAAAGGGCTAACTTTCCCAAGGCGATCAAAATGATTAGTGAAAGTGTTTTGGAGAAAAACACTTAACAGAACAATGTAAATGAAAATTGGAAACTGTTGTTTAAGGAGCTTGTTAGATGGGGCATAAGCCACGTTGCATAATTAGCTGAGCTTGCAATGGCCTTCCACTCAACTCGCTGACATTTCTCCATCTGCAAATGTGGTACCCATTTTAAAATCTAGATCCAATCAATTACAACACGTCAGGGAAGATTCTAGGCATCAATGATCTGATCATTGGGTTGATGGAGGTAAACAAGACATTCTCATAAGGCTCCCTCCCTCTTCCCAAGAGCCATCCTCATCCTCTCTGCCCTTTCTGCTCCACATCCTCTGCAAACTTTCGAAGACAGATGCCTGGTGATGGCCTTTGCTCGTGGGGATGTCGCCTAGTGGTCACGGTTTTGGTCCCGCGGGACAGGAGAGTGCAGCAGATGGCAGGGGAGCCCAGGGCTTCCCATGGGCTCTGACCCAGGCCACTCTGAGGGCAACACTTCCTACCACCCTGCTATTGTCCAAAGTTTGCAGTTTATCACAGGAAGCTCTGACGAGTGTCAGCTCACTGCTTGGCACTTCTTCTCAGCTGGGCATGTCATGGCAGCTTTCTCCTTCTTGGGGCAGCAGCTGTCTCAGTTACGCTGACAGATCTGGGTTGGTAACTTGTCAGTGGGTGAGGTCGAAGTGGGAACTCAGGAGCTTAGTGCATGGGCCTCTACAGCATGAACTAAAAGCCACCTGGCTGCTAGCTAAGACTGTAGAAAAGACTCGTTTTCTCTCTCCCTCTAAGTGATCTTGGTGCCACTAGCTGGGACACAGCACCGCACCCTGGAGGTGTGTGAGTTACATACGTCCCCTAGCTGAGGAAGCGCATCCTGAGCTTCAGAGAGTTCCCAGCTGTAATCCCAGACGACCCTTGTAACAATTGGCCTCTGGCAGGACACTGCTGAGAGTATCAATTCAGGACAAATTGCTTGGAGCAGGGCAGTCACAGTCCTGCCTAGAATATGAGGCAAGTGTACTAGAGAACCAGGGAGCACAGCCGCTCCGTGTCAGAGCCCCAGAGATCCCGCAGAAATGATGAGCTGCATGCCATTCTAGGGGGTGCCCCTGCAACAACCCTACCTGTTGCTTCCCTCCTCCCCCAACCGTTCTGGGCTACAGTGGCAGTGTCCCCCCCATTTGTGTAATGAAGTAATAAAGAATTCAGGAGTGAGAAATACCGACTTCTTAGTGAGATAAAATGAGGGAGAGGAAGCCTCCAGCTGCTATGATAGTCCAGGCAGGACATTAAACGGTGGGAGGGAGAGGAGCCCAGCCTCCTGCTGCTATGATAGTCCAGGCAGTACAGAATCTTTTCATTAGACTTGAAAGGGCAGGGAGGGGCTGATGGAGCTCAGCCTCTAGTTGCTATGATGGAGACAGTTACCAGCCGTTCTGTACTATCTGCCAGGAATGACCAGGGGTCATTCTCATTTTTACCCACATGCCCCGGCTGACCTCACCGAGGCCAGCCAGGAGCACTCACAGGCTGATGATGACAATGGATAGCAGTCATATTGTACCATCTGCCACCAGGAAGAGGATGCTGGTGTTCAGTGCTACAGCACCTCGTCTACCAGCAGCATGCAGTAGACATAGGGTGACATTGAAAAAAGGCGAGAAACTTTTTTTTCCCTTTTCTTTCAGGGGGCGGAAGGGTGTAAATTGATGACATATACCCTGAAACACCCGGGAAAATGTTTTTGACCCTTCAAGCACTGGGAGCTCAGCCAAGAATGCAAATGCTTTTTAGAGACTGTGGGAATTGTGGGATAGCTGGAGTCCTCAGTACCCTCTCCCTCCCTCCGTGAGCATCCATTTGATTCTTTGGCTTTCCATTACGCTTGTCACGCAGCACTGTGCTGTGGACTCTGTATCATAGCCTGGAGATTTTTTCAAATGCTTTGACATTTCGTCTTCTCTAACGGAGCTGTGATAGAACAGATTTGTCTCCCCATAGAGTGATCAGATCCAGTATCTCCCGTACAGTCCATAGTGGAGCTCTTTTTGGATTTGGGACAGCATCACCACCTGTGCCACGCTGGGCAAACAGGAAATGAAATTCAAAAGTTCTCAGGGCTTTTCCTGTCTACCTGGCCAGTGCATCCGAGTTCAGATTGCTGTCCAGAGTGGTCACAATGGTGCACTGTGGGATAGCGCCCAGAGGCCAGTACCGTTGATTTGCAGAGCAGTACAACAGAATGTCTAACATCTTCTCTTTGCTATGATAATATTCAGGTTCAACTCCATTATAGCAAACAGAAGCTTCCTACCCCTGGGCTGCTCTCCAGTACTGAGCCTCCTGCACACAGACCATCTGAGACTTGCACAGTGTTACCAAACCCTTGCCCTCAACCTGAGTTTTCCTTGTGAGTCACTGCCTTCACTTACCCCTCACTAAGCCCCACAGTTCACGCAAACATATGCCCCCAGAGTTCTGACAACCCCCATGGCAAGAACACACCCTTGGGCAGCTTTACTGACAAAGCCTACAACACTCAGCATGGAAATGAGGCAGAATTGGCCTCCCAAGTTTCACATGCACCTCTCTGTGTAGCACAGCACAGTTCTGTCCAGCTGCTCCAACCCATCCCTCCATCAGCCAATCACAGCTATAGCTGACCCTGGGCACACAGCTGGAGGCATGCGGATAGATGCTGGGATTCTCATCTGTCCTGTGTTCACAGATGGGAATCCCAGCAACTATGACTTTCTTAGGTGCCTCCTTCTGACACGTGTCAGAAAAAATGACCGGTTTCTTTTGCAAGCATTTGCATTGCAAGGCAGAGGCAGTCTTCTCTGTTTCCTCAAAGGATTGACCAAAAGGTGGGAAGAGCGGACACATTTGGCAAAGCACCACTGAGAGCTGTATCTCTAACCTCCACTTTACCTGGCAGGTGCCTTGGCCAGCTTAGCCACGGTGCCGCTGACTGGGACTTTTCTCCCAGCTGCTCCATTTTTCATCAGTGACAATCAAAAGGAAGGTGACATGACATCTGTGTGTGGACATCCCCAGCAAATCACAAGGACATGGGACACAGAATCTCATGTTGCAGCAATTGCAGTCAAAGCAACCACCATGCTAATACCAGTCACAGCAGCCTTTTCATCAACTCCAGGCTTGTGATTTCATTCTTTCCAATGCTTCTCGCCAAAGAAGCCTTTTCTTTAGCAAGCAATTACTTGTGTTGCCAAGGGAGGTGGTCTCTGCTTCCCAGAAAGACACAGGAAAATATGAGCGAGGAGACAAAAGCCGTACAACAAGGCACCACTGGGAATTGAACCCAGGATCTCCTGTTTATTAAACAGCTGCTTTAGCCAGCTAAGCCATGGTGCCTGCCTCAAGAAAGTATTTGCAACTGTTCTATTTGATGGCCCCGGACAACACCTGCAAATTCCAAAGTACAGATGTTCCCCATTTCCCTCAAGACTTGCAAGGAAGAACTGGCAGGCCAAGCCAGGATGTGTCTCTTACATCCTTATTAATATGTGTGAACAAAGAAATTGTATGTTGCTTCTGCCCAGCCAGATGGGTTTGTTAGTATAATGGAAAAGTGAAGGGATAGAGCTAAAGTGTTACTAGCCTGGCACACACCGATGGGGAAACCTAGAGAAAGTGGTGCCAGCCCTTTGATGGGTCAGCTGGCAGAGCAGAGGACTTGAGCCGGCACTCAGGAAGTCATCCTTACGTCGCCCTTGTGACTCCAGCTTGAGGAAGAGCTGCTTTTTCTTTCCCTTGCTGAGAAAGGGCAAGAGAAGAATGAAAGGTCAGGTGGGCCAACTTGGTGCAGAAGCCCATGCTGTCTTTTCCTGCCACATAGCCTGAAATGAGGGACTCGTGGCAGTTAAAGGCACTGCTGCACTTTCAGAAAACATCCCACCCCTGCACAAAGGGGGATAGAAGAGCCTGTTAGTCTAGTACGCTCCCAACTGAACTATTTCAGCAGCTGCTAGGTTTCTTTTTGGCCTCCTGCTTTTCTGTGTGGGATGTTTTTTTCAGCTGTGGCACAGAAAAAGGACGTCACTGCGAGCAGCCCATGAAGACAAGATTTACTTTTGCCTTCCTCAGATGGTTGGGGAGAGCGAGGAGCAGCACTATGTGCTCCATGTGTCCTGGTCACTTTCCCCACCTGGGCTGTGCTGTGAGGGGAGCATCAGAAGCTGCTGCTCTCTGCCCTCCCGCTATGCAGCCCAGCTGAGGAAAGTGACCTGGATGCAGGGAGCTCGGATGATCTCGCTTCTCGACCTCCAACCCCTGCTAGGGAAGGCTGCTGTGTGCTGTCTTTATGGCTGCACTTTCAGTGATGGAGGTTTCTCTATCCCATTGTTCCAGGGGCCTCCTACTAGATTGCCAGCTGCTTTTCAACTGCAGTGTGGAGACTGCTTGTGTGTGGGGAGAGACAGTGTGTGTGTTGGGGAAGGGTGAGTGTGTTGAGGTAGGTAGGAGCAGATCATTATTATCCCTACTTGAAAGAGGGAGAAGCTAAGGCTGAGAAAGGAGAATTGACTTGTCTTAGGTCACACAGCCAGTCAGAGGCAGAGTTGGGAATAGGAACCCAGAGCCCTGATTTTCAAATTTACCTTCGGATCTTGAATTTCAGACATTCAATGACCGGAATAAATTGCTCTCAGAGGAGCTCCAGACCAACAACAGTGCACAGTAATTATTCAGCAAGTATTTGAGGAGAACTGCAATGTTAGAGAGAATCATGAACTGCTCAGAGACAATTAATGCAGAGAAGCAGCAAAATTCATCAAACATAGAACTGGTTCTGACTTATTTCCTTGGTCTTAAAAGAGACCAACAAGGACCTGAGTCTCCTCCCTGTCAATAACCCCCTGCTCAGGCAACCAGGGTAGAGACTGAGAACGGGAGGCTGAGGGTTCTCACCAGAGAGTCCAAAAGATGGCCCAGGTCACTGGTGGGGATCACTGCCTGAGCACTATTTCAGCCCGACATATTTGGCTGGACTCTCCACAGTGAGAGCTGTAGAGCACTCCCTTGAAAAACACACACACACACACACGTCTCCTAGTGTTGGGAGGGGAACAGGAGAAAGGAGAAAAGCAAGAGACAAAGAGAAAGGAGGGAGGGAGGGATGGAGGAAACGGTGAAACAGAAAGGACAAACCCTAATGTCCCCAGTGATTCTAAGGGACAAAATCCCAGGTGTGGAATAATATTCTGCCTCCTTAAGCTCGTGTTTTCCATGCCTAGAATTCAGCTGTCACCAGATGGATCAGACTGAACAGGTTTCAAACCTCCAGGAGGCTCTTATCTTCTAAACACGGACGGCTGTTTTCTAGTAAAATCACTACAAGAGAAGGAGAAAACTCGAAAGAGGTTCCTCCTGGTGCTCACGTCTGTGAACCCGAATACTCTCTCAGTCCTCAAAGAGAGACTTGGAGAAGGAGACTTGCTGAAGCAAGGCCACAGGGGTCTCTGAGGTTTCCCTGGCCCCTTGCCCCTGTCCTGCCTGGCTGATGTCAGCATCTCTCTGTGAGGTCACCACCGCCCTATCACCTTTGACCAATAGTCTGAGGTGCTGCAAAAGGTCTTTTTGATGTCACTGCCACACCCCTCCCTTGCTGTGCTAATGTCCTTCCCTGGCCAGACACTTTGGAGGTTTGAGCTACTCCCTGTGAATCACCCCACTCAAAGACCGTTCGTTCTAGGCAGCAAGCCGGCTAGACAGGAAAACATCAGACGCTGTTCCCAATGTTACACTCGGTATTTCAGAAATGCGTCGACTTTATGGCCAGAAGAGACCATTAGAGCATCTAGTCATATAATTATAGAATATCAGGGTTGGAAGGGACCTCAGGAGGTATCTAGTCCAATCCACTGCTCAAAGCAGGACGAATCCCCAACTAAATCATCCCAGCCACGGCTTTGTCAAGGGTGACCTTAAAAACTTCTAAGGAAGGAGATTCCACCACCTCCCTAGGTAACCCATTCCAGTGCTTCACCACCCTCCTAGTGAAAAAGCTTTTCCCTAATATCCAACCTAAACCTCCCCCATTGCAACTTGAGACCATTACTCCTTGTTCTGTCATCAGGTACCACAGAGAACAGTCTAGATCCATCCTCTTTGGAATTCCCTTTCAGGTACTTGAAAGCAGCTATCAAATCCCCCCTCAGTCTTCTCTTCTGCAGACTAAACAAGCCCAGTTCCCTCAGTCTTTCCTCATAAGTCATGTGCTCCAGACCCCTAATCATTTTTGTTGCCCTCTGCTGGACTCTTTCCAATTTTTCCACATCCTTCTTGTAGTGTGGGGCCCAAAACTGGACACAGTACTCCAGATGAAGCCTCACCAATGTCAAATAGAGGGGAATGATCACATCCCTTGATCTGCTGGCAATGCCCCTACTTATTCAGCCCAAAATGCCATTAGCCTTCTTGGCAACAAGGGCACCCTGCTGACTTATATCCAGCTTCTAATCCACTGTAACCCTTAGGTCCTTTTCTGCAGAACTGCTGCCTGGCCATCCGGTCCCTAGTCTGTAGCAGTGAATGGGATTCTTCCATCCTAAGTGCAGGATTCTGCACTCGTCCTTGTTGAACCTCACCAGATTTCTTTTGCCCCAGTCCTCTAATTTGTCTAGGTCCCTCTGTATCCTATCCCTACACTCCAGCATATATAACACTCCTCCCAGTTTAGTGTCATCTGCAAACTTGCTCAGGGTGCAATCCACACCATCCTCCAGATCATTAATGAAGATATTGAACAAAACCAGCCCCAGGACCAACCCTTGGGGCACTGTGCTTGAAACCGGCTGCCAACTAGAAATGGAGCCATTGATCACTGCCCATTGAGCCTGACGATCTAGCCAGCTTACTATCCATCTTACAGTCCATTCATCCAGCCCATACTTCTTTAACTTGCTGGCAAGAATACTGTGGGAGACCATATCAAAAGCTTTGCTAAAGTCAAGGAATAACACATCCACTGCGTTCCCCTCATCCACAGAGTCTGTTATCGCCTCATAGAAGGCAATTAGGTTAGTCAGGCATGACTTGCCCTTGGTGAATCCATGCTGACTGTTCCTGATCACTTTCCTCTCCTCTAAGTGCTTCAGAATTGATTCCTTGAGGACCTGCTCCATGATTTTTCCAGGGACTGAGGTGAGGCTGACTGGCCTGTAGTTCCCTGGATCCTCTTTCTTCCCTTTTTTAAAGATAGGCACTACAGTAGCCTTTTTCCAGTCATCCGGGACCTCCACCGATCACCATGAGTTTTCAAAGATAATGGCCAATGGCTCTGCAATCACATCCGCCAACTCCCTTAGCACCCTAGGATGCAGCGCATCCGGCCCCATGGACGTGCTCATCTCCAGTTTTTCTAAATAGTCCCGAACCACTTCTTTCTCCACAGAGGGCTGGTCACCTCCTCCCCATACTGTGCTGCCCAGTGCAGCAATCTGGGAGCTGACCTTGTTTGTGAAGACAGAGGCAAAAAAATCATTGAGTACATTAGCTTTTTCCACATCCTCTGTCCACTAAGTTACCTCCCTCATTCAGTAAGGGGCCCACACTTTCCTTGACTTTCTTCATGTTACTAACATACCTGAAGAAACCCTTCTTGTTAGTCTTAACATCTCTTGCTAGCTGCAACTCCATGTGTGATTTGGCCTTCCTGATTTCACTCCTGGATGCCTGAGCAATATTTTTATACTCCTCCCTGGCCATTTCTCCAATGTTCCACTTCTTGGAAGCTTCTTTTTTGCATTTAAGATCAGCAAGGATTTCACTGTTAAGCCAAGCTGGTCGCCTGCCATATTTACTATTCTTTCTACACATCTGGATGGTTTTTTCCCTGCAACCTCAGTAAGGATTCTTTAATCCTTTAGAGGATTGGAACTGATTTCAGTGGAGTCACATGTTTGCTAGGTTTTTATGCATTTGTACAGGAAAATATTGAGTGTTTCCATTCATTTCAGGGATCCCTATTCAGTGGAACTCCTCAACATAATGGAAATGTAATTATTTTTGGTGAAAGAAGAGGTTTAAAAGGGGGCATTGGGATTAGAGCCAAGGACTACTTGATCTGCAGTCAAACACTCTGCCACTGAGCTATACCCCCACGACTGCTGTGGGGGTAAGTCAGTGATCTTAAAGATTTTGAAGGACAGGCCCTGCCTCAGAGATCTCCTGTTCTTTTCCCAGACCACAGTGCTTTTAAAAATGGGGTTTGATTAAACTTATAGATACATGGAGACACCACAGCTTGCACACCCACCACATAACTTCCCCCAATGATATAGCTACCACCTCTCTGGGAGATGGATTAACTGCACGGACGGGACAGCTCTCTCCTCTCTGCTTAGAGCCTCTTCATTCTTTATGACTAGGTAGGAAAGAACCTCCTGAATGGACAGTAACCATCTGACCAAATATTGCTGGGTCTGCATTCAATATGGGTAACTGGTTGTATTGGGCTGGATAAGTAGGAGCATTGCCAGCAGATCGAGGGAAGTGATTGTTCCCCTCTATTCAGCACTGGTGAGGCCACATCTGGAGCATTGTGTCCAGTTTTTGCCCTCCCACTACTACAGAAACAAATTGGAGAGAGTCTAGGGGAGGGCAACAAAAATGATTAGGGGGCAGGGGACTTACGAGGAGAGGCTGAGGGCATGGTCACCCAGAGGGGGGGCAAGTGGGGAAATTTACCCCAGGCCCTGCAGGGATCCCATGAGAATATAGTATTGCAACTTTTTTTTATGGAAGGGGCCCTCAAAATTGTTTTGCCTCAGGCTCTCTGAATCCTCTGGGTGGACCTACCCACTCCACCTCTTTGACTCATTCTCCTCCCTCTGAGGCCCCACCTGTGCTCTGCCCTCACTCCCATTTGGCCATTTCCCACCCCTGCTCTTCCTCTTTGGCTGACGCCTGCTGGTCCACCTTTTGCTTGCTCCTCTACTCCCCGAAGGCCTCCTTGTGCCTCTCCACTCCCTACCCCAAGGTCTTCCTGCTTCCCCCACCTCTCTACCCTTCCCCTGGGACTCACCCTGCCCAAACCTCTCTGCCCCTCCCCTGAGACTCGCCCTGTCCACCTCTTTGCTCAGTCATCTCTTGTTATTCCTTGAAACATCAAGGATGGAATAAAAAGCCGAGTTTACTCCAGGGTGAGGAAAGAAAGGAGCCACCAACCCCTTAGGCAAATCTCAGTGCCCCAGAGAAAACCTGCCCCCTGCTATTGCAATCACTGATGTGCTGGGGATATGATGGTAAAGGAACTGTCTGAATGATCAAGGCAGGAAATGGACAACAATCTACAGGAACGTCATTGACCACAAACACACTCTCCTCATGCTCCAACCAGAAGGGAAATGAGCAGGAATTCTTGCAGTTCAGCCAGGGACACACTTACACAATGGCACAGCAGTGTGTGTGTTGTGGAAGCTGGTCTGAGGGAACATCTGGAATTGATCACTCAATGAGAACAGAACTAGAGTGCAGTGAGAGACACATCTTGAGCAAGTAGTTGTGGCTGAGTGGTTAAGGTGATGGGCTAGAAATCCATTGGGGTTTCCCCACGCTGCTTCAAATCCTGTCAACTACGGAGGAAGTTGTGGTCCTTTAGTTTCAACAGAGTTGAGTATTGTCTTGCTCTCAAGCTATATCTACACTATTGGATAATGTGGCTTTAAAGTGTTTGAATTAAACAGCTGTTGCATGTCCACACTATGCCTCTTGTCTTACCAGAGCACATCCAGGCTAGACTCTTGGATGGCCACAGAGAGCAGTGCACTGTGGGTAGCTGTGCAACTGGCTGCAGGTGCTTTGGGAAGGGTTTGCAATGCCTCACAGGCTGGTACAGCATCACATGATGCAGGTTTCTCTATCCCATTGTTCCATGGGAATCCTACTAGATTGCCATCTGCTTTTCAACTGCAATGTGTTTGTGTGTGGGGGGAGAAGGGAGTGTGTGTGTTGGGGAAGAGTGAGTGTGTTGGTCACTCGTGTGCCCACACCGTCTCTAAGTTCAGACAGCTGCTGCGAGCAACCAGTCCTGAGGAAGTGGGATGGGCACAGCCCTCACTGGCTCAGCTCAGCACAGCACAGCAGCCTCTGTCATACATGCACGCTGCGGCCTGCTTAGCTCTTGTCAGGTGTGCTGGAACAGGGGGTTAGGGGGTCATGGCCCCACCACTCTTTACCAGCTGTTAGGACAAGTGATGGAGGTGGGGGGAAGGGTGGAGTCTTGGGAGGAAGAGGCGTTCTGTTGGGGGTGGCCTCAGGGGGAGGGGTGGTGTGAGTGTGGTTCCTTGGGGAAGGGGTGTCATGAGAGTGCCACAGTTCAGACAATGGTGCCCCTACCCCACTGTAAGGAAGCTCCCACCGCCCCTGCTCTGTGTTCTTAGTGCAGGAGAGAGCAGCATTTATGGCAGTGATTTGCTCCCGGGGGCTCCAGCAGAAGGGCTTGGGAGGTGATTTAAAGGTCCCAGGGCTCCGGCAGGGGGGCTCAGGAGGTGATTTAAAGGGCCTGGGGCTCCGGCCACTGCAGGGAGCCCTGGGCCCTTTAAATCACCAGACTGGGAAAGCCAGGCCGGGCTGGCACAGCGTACCCGCTCTTGCCAGTACCCCATACCAGAACATGCCGGCTTACTTTCACCTCTGGAAGGTCCTCACATGGCTCAATAACTGGTTAAAAGCTGGGAAACAAAGGGTAGGAATAAATGGTCAATTTTCAGGATGCAAATTGGTACCTAGTGGTGTCTATACTGGGGCCAGGACTAGTAAACATATTGATAAACGATCTGCTAAACAGAGAGGTGCCAAAATTTGCAGATGATCCAAAACTACAGAGGATAGTTAAGTCCAAAGCAGCCTGTGAGGAGCTAAAAAGAGATTTCACAAAACTAGGTGAAAAGGCAACAAAATGGGAGATGAAATTCAATGCTGATAAATGCAAAGTGATGCACATTGGCAAACACAATCTCAACTCTACATATAAAATGATGGGATGTAAAATAGCTGTTGCCACTCAAGTGAGAGATCTTGGAGTCACTGTGGATAGTTCTCTGCAAACATCCACTCAGTGTGCAGTGGTCGGTAAAAAGCGAACAGAATGTTGGGAATCATTAGGAAAGGGATAGAAAATAAGAGAGAAAATCTTATTGCCGCTGTATAAATCCATGGTATGCCCATATCTTGAATGCTGCTTGCAGATACGGTCACCCCATCTCAGAAAAGATGTATTGGAATTGGAAAAGGTTCAGAAAAGGGGTATGGAGTGTCTGCCATATGAAGAGAGAATAATAAGCCTGGGACTTTTCAGCTTGGAGAAAAGATGACCAAGGGGAAATATGATAGAGGTCTATAAAATCATGACTGGTGTGGAGAAAGTAAATAAGGAAGTGTTACTTATTCCTTCTCATAACACAAGAACTAGGGGTCACCAAGTGAAATTAATAGGCAGCACATTGAAAACAAACAAACAGAAGTATTTTTTGACACAATGCACAGTCAACGTGTGGAACTCCTTGCCAGAGGATCTTGTGAAGGCCAAGACTATAACAGGGCTCAAAAAAAGAGCTAAATCAATTCATGGAGGACATGCTCTGAGCCAGGATGGGCAGGAAAGATGTCCCTAATCTCTGTTTGCTAGGAGTGGGTGACAGGGGATAGATCACCTGATAATTATCTGTTCTGTTCATTCCCTCTGGGGCGCCTGGCTTTGGCCGCTGTGGGAAGACAGGACACTGGGCGAGATGGACCCAGTCTGACCCAGTCTGGCTGCTCTTACGTCTTTATGCTCCTTTCATACAGATGCCTGGGATTCTGCCTCACAATGTGTCCCTGAGGTATCAGCCAAAATGCCCAGACAGGCAAACACTCTGGGCTCCTGAAGCCTCTGCCCCCCACCTAGTGCCTATGGCTCATCCCTGACCCTTGCTGCTGCTCCTTGCTGTAGAAGGTGAAAGGAGCGGAGGCAGCACAGGAGCCTTCTGGGGACACAGATCTGAGGCTTTGAGAGAGACACATTGTCTGAGACATCAGAGCGCTGTAAACCATGCAGCCACCCCCTCAATCAGGGGTCTGTTCCAGCCCTGAGTCTGGGCTACCACGATCCCTCCCGCAGAGCAGGGTGCCCACAGATTACAGCCTGAAAATAGGCATGTGACACTAACTCCTGTTCTCCCTGACAGGGCCTCCCCTAGACCAAGGGGCACCTCACGCAAGACATGTCTTCGGTGCCCCCCCCCATGTTAAAATTTTGAATATCTTATTTTTCATTGCATTTGTAGCTCACTTTATGATTTCGATGCATGACTTTCTCTGTCATATAAGATGCTAAATTTGCAGGCTAGGTTCTGTAAACCTGTATTTATTCATGCCACATATAAGCAAATAAAACAAATTCATTTCCTCTAAGCATATAGAAACTTTTTAATTTTGACAGTAACTGAAATGTACTAACACCTAGCAATTTAACTGTCACCAGCACAGGGCTGGCCAGTATTAAGTAGTGTTACAGTAGGAGACAGCGTTAGGATGTTAACCCCAGGCCTTTAGCTGAAAGGTCGCTTCTCTCACCTTTCCCCCATGAGCTGAAGCGCAGCATTCGAGAGATCCAGAGACTAGTTGATGACATTTCCAAGTGCTAAAATAGCAAGCGATGTCCATCTTGCATTTGCCATTGCTGACTGGAGAGATGTTCTATTGAGAATGATGAGTCCTAGTCAGTTGCTTTCTGGAAAGATGGTTTTCCCTTTTAGGCTTGGGAGGAGCCTGCAAGCTGTGGGTGAGGTTGTTCCAGTGAGAACCGCTGCTCCTTTCTTGCCGACCTGGGGGTGCCAGTGACAGCTTGTGAGGGGGCAGGTGCTGGCTTGAGTGAATGGGATATAGGAAACCCCAGCCTGCCCCTCCGGGCCAAGTCCACTGCTTGGCTCCTGCTTTGTGACATCCAGATTTAAATCTTTCCAGCATGTGCTGCAGCTCATGTATTAAGCCTTCCTGGTGGGCCTGGTCCTTGCCAAAGTAGCTCAGCTGGGAGTGCATTGGATTGAAGATCTAAAGGTTTCTGGTTTGATGCCAGGCGTTAGCACCCCCTTCACCCTGGGTGTGTCGTGCTGGGCTTTCTTCTGGGTGTGCAGCTGTGCCCTGAACTCACCAGTGTTCCTAATTTCAGAGGCAACACTGGCAGAGGAAGTGTGTGGGGTCATGTGCCGCACCTGGGTTAGCTATCGCCTGCTGCATCATGTGGTGCTGCCAGGCCCCCTCCCTGTCCAGCAGCTGCTGCAGGGGTGAGTGGAGAGAGGCTGTCTTTGCTGCTTCCTCTCCCTGCACTGTTCACAGCTGGGGGGGCTGTTGATTGCAAGGGGATGGGGCTGAACCTTGACATTGTGCCCCCCCCCTTCAGGACACACCAGTCGTCTGCATCTGGTTGGAAGCTCCGCAGCTGGAGGAAAAAGTGGTTTTCTGCACCAGAGCTGCCAGCTCTTACTTTCTTTCTCATGACGGGGAGGAAAAACGAATCTCTTTTTCAAAGCCCAGTCCTGCCATTGTCTGAGGTCTGACTTTCTAAGTTCCTGCTAGAGTGGGGGATTTAGAGTTAGTGGGGCCCTGTGCGCATAAAGTGCATTCAACAATCCCCCTTCCTCTGAGCTCTGCTATGTCTCCAGTAGCTGCTGTTCCCTGGTAGCAGGGAAGGACGTTTCTACCCATCCAGGAGATCCCAGCCTTGGACCAAAGGCAACTTCAGGCTTCTCCTCTCTCCCTTCTTGGAATCAAGTTCAGGTTTTTACCAGGAGTTAAAGCAGCCTGAAGCTGCAGAGAGTCTGGATCAAGGTCACAAGTTCCCAGTGTCTCCGTGGAAGGGAATTTGTTAAATCCCAGATGAGTGGAGTTAAATCAGTTCTCAACCTGAGTCCTTAGGTCTAAATCCTGAGGATATTGTCCCATCATGGGGCCATTTCCCACCTCTCTTTCATACAGAAGCACAATTTTCTTTGCACAGACACAGGAACAGCAAGATCTTTCTCTGTCCCTTGTGCAAAGCAGGGGGCCAAATTCCATGGAAACAATGGCCAAGCAGGTGGGCCCTGGGCACATCCAGCCCTGGCCATGAGATGTTCCCTCCCCTCTTTCTTTATGCTGCTGTTGTCATTTCATGGAATGTGTGGGATGGGGAAAAGCTGAGTTCACTCCAGCTGAAGGGAAAAAGACCCCTGAAAATCTCAGGCCCTCAGGGAAAACCCAACCCCTGCTACCAGGGTCACTGAGGTGCTGGGGATTTGAGTAGGAAAGGGACTGTCTGAATTATCAAAGTGGGGAATGAATAACAAACTACAAGATCCGCCTCATTAACCACCGACACAGACTAATCCTGCTGCAGATAGAGAGGAAACTGGGAGCGATTCTTTGCTGTGTAGCCATGGAAACACTGACCCAATTGCACTGCAGTGAATGTGCTGGGGAAAGCTGGATTTTACAGGCAGGTGGAAATCGTGGATCCTAGAAACACCTGGAGTCCCCCACACTGCGTCTGCCACCAGGGTTGGGTGTTGAGCTGCTCACAGAGTCCCCCACCACCATTACTTTCTAGCAGGGGATTGCAGCACCACCCACCCACCCAGAGGTGAAAGTAAGCCGGACCAGTCTGCTATGGCGTACTAGCAAGAGCCAGTACACCGTGTTGGACCGCACCGGTGTCCACGGCGGGGATTGAAAGGGCTCTGGACTGCCCATGACCAGGGCTCTGGCGGCCGGGCTGGGGCCGGGATTGAAAGGGCTCAGAGCTCCCCGCGGCTGCGGGCAGCTGAGAGCCCTTTAAATCCCAGCTGCAGCTGAGATTTAAAGGGCTCAGAGCTCCCAGCCCCTGCAGGCAGCCCAGAGTCCTTTGAATCCCGGCCGCGGCTCTGGTGACCGGGCTGGGGCTGGGATTTAAAGGTCTCATTGCTCCCCTCAGTGGCAGGAGCTCTGGGCCCTTTAAATCCCTGCCCCAGCCCCGCAAAGCTCGGGGTTCTCCTGGTGGCCGGAGGCCCAGGCCCTTTAATTTACCCCATGAGTCCCCGGGGGGGCTCCCAGCGACCTCTTCAGCTAGGAGCCCCTGGTTGATTTAAAGGCTCTGGGTCTCCCAGCCACAGCTGGTGCCCCAGGGCCTTTAACTCTTCAGAGGCCACGCCTCTTCTGGATGATGCCACGCCCCCTCAGGACTCCCACAGTACCGGTAAGTCCTGTAAGTTACTTTCACCCCTGCACCCAGCCAATGCAGTATGAGGGCTGAGTCTTGTATCGCTGCACCCTGGGTCCAGGGCATGCACTCTCTCTTGCCTCCTCTGCTGTGTAGAATCTTGCCCTGCTGCAAAGTGTCCCCCATGAGCCACCAACCTCCAGGACAGCAGGTTTGACCCTCAGAGCAGGAACCTGCCCAAGGTGGCGGTGTAGCTCAGTGGTAAAGCACATGCTTTGCATGCATGAGGTCCTGGGTTCAATCCCCAGCATCTCCAGGCTCTTTTTCACACCCTGCTGCTTTGCTCATGCCCAGAGGGGATGTGGCCCACCAGGCTCCATGCCTGAGCTTCAATCCTGCTCACTGAGGGGCAAGGGAAAATTGCATGGAAGGTCCTGGGGGAGTTTCTGCTCCTAAGTCACCTCACTATGTTTAAGATTCTCACCCGCGGTGCTGCTTGGGACAATGGTAGATGAGAAGGGCGAATCCTCCAGCACTGGAGGGAAAGGTCCCATCTGCACAGCCCGAGAGGCAAGGAAACAGAGGGGCTGTCAGTGCTCAGAGAGGAGAGAGGTCAGTGATTTACACCCACCAGGGGACACTGACTTTTTGAGGCGGGTGCAGCTGGCTTGGGATGGTGCTGACGATGGATAGAAAAAAGGCTGGAGTCAGTGACAGATGGGACCACAGAAGGGGAAGGGGAAGGGGAATGGCAGCCCCACAGAAGGTCCTGGGTGCTCAGATGCCCCAGTTATTGCACCCTGGCCTGTCCTAGAGAGAAAAAAGACCCAGAGGGACCCAGCCCCCCTACAGTGATCCCGTGGACAAGAACCTGGTTGGGAGTGGGGTGAAGGTTCCCTCTGGGCAAAGGGGAGCTGAAATCCCTCAGTGTCCTGGCATTTAAACAATGAAAGCTTCAAACCCTGCACGAGTGTGGGCTGAGGTGCATCAGCAGAAGGTTGGGCTGGACAGAGGTGGCAGGTTTGTATAATTTTTGGTGGTTCCCAGAATGGGACCAAGTCCTGTCCCACCCCATGTCTGTGTCAGGCTCTGGGAGGGAGTTTGGGTGTGGGAGGGAGAGGGGTTGCGCTCTGGGAAAGACTTTGGGTGCAGGGTCTGGGCTCAGTCAGAGGGTTGGGGTGCAGGAGTGGGTGTGGTGGGCAGGGTCTTGGAGGGAGTTTGGGTGCGGATATGGGGTTTGAGTTGGAGCAGGGTGTGAGGGGTGCAGGGAGAGGGTGAGGGGTGCAGCATTTACCTCAGGCATTTCACTAAAGCAATGCGCACCCCTCTCTGGAAGCAGCCTCTAAGCAGGAGGGCTGGGAGTGTCTCTGTGCACCGCTGCCAGAAGACTCCACCCCACAGCTCCCATTGCCACAGTAGGCAGAGTTGGCACTCGGGGAGACCTCCCCACACCCTCAGGGGCTGCAGTGACGTGCCAGCTGCTTCTGGGGGTGGCATGCCACACGGAGCGAGGGCTGAGCAGGAAAACTGCCTTAGCCCCCTTGTGCTGGTGGTGGTGGTGGCAGGGATCTCTGGGCCCTTTTTAAATTGCCCATAGGCGGCAGGTAGGACCAGAGGGGACACTCCCAAGGCCAAACATTGCTTTGCACAATGATAAATCTTGGAAGAGGACAGAAATGAAATGGCAGCAGAACCTAAGGAATGAAAAGCCTCCGAATTCTTGTGTGTGCACTGACTCCGAACAGAAACTGTAATTTGACTCGCTTTGTGTCTGCGGCCGGTAAAATATCAAGGCAAAATCATTCCAGTGATTGTGACACTGGGTTTGAGGAGGCTTTTGTCTTATTAAAATATAACTAGCATGTTAGGTCCTGTCTTGTTCATGGATGGGAAGATGTTCTTTTTCAGGGATTTCAGACGAGAACTGGGCACAACACCTGGTTTGTTTAGGCCCAAAAACTGGAGGCAGGAACCTCTTCTCTCCTGCTGGCCAAGAACCCCAGGTACCTAAAAGACAGGGACTCACATCCCTGAATGGGCTTTAAAGAAGTTAGGCCCCGACCATTTCTTGTTTCTGCAAACAAGACACTTTAGCAAACTTTAGAATTCCTTGGTGCTAAACATTGTGAAACTCCCCTTTCTCCTTCACACAGGGCTTTAATGCCCCTTATCTCACTCAGGTTCACAACTGTCCAGAGTTTGAGAACTGTCCCTGTTCCCATTGGACAGATGGGGAGGAGCCTGAGATACAGAGAAGGGAAGTGACCTACCCAAAGGCATACACAGAAAGGTGGTGGCAGAGCCAGAAAGAGAAGCCACTGGTCCTGACTCCTGTTCTAAGGGACAAACCGTCCCCCTCTCCTCTAGAGGTAGGGATAGAGCCCAGGAATCGAGATGGTGGGGAAATTTCATTCAGACTAGACCGGTTTGTTTCTCAAAATCATAACAAGCGGGATGAAAGTTCTTTGCAACAGTATTTTGTTGCAAAACAAAAGCATCTCCTGCTTGTCACAGTGTGTTAAATTGTCTCATCACATGCAAAGAGGAGACACTTAAAGCTCGAACATTAGATCAGATGCTTCAGTCTGAGCTAAGTCGTTGCTGCTTTTACCAATTTCAAAATAAAAAAAACAAATAAAATAGACTGTTTCAGCTATTCTATTATGTGCTAATCTCTCTGAGTAAACGTGATAGGACACCTCATATTATGCCCTACTCCTAGTGACACTCTCCAATGGATCCCCATCCTCCACCCACTGTGAGGTAGATAGGAGTAGATCACTATTATCCCTTCCTTGAAAGATGGAAGATGCTCAGGCTGAAAAAGAGAATTGACTTGTCTCAGGTCACACAGCCAGTCAGGCTGGGCTGGGACGGCAGGGGGGTGTGTGGGTGGGGGAGCACTGGTGGGCGGGGAGAGCCCAGAGCTGGGGCAGCACGGGTGTGTGGAGGGGAGAGCCCAGGCCAGGGCTGGGGTGGGGGCAGCCAAATTTGTTTTGCTTGGGGCTGCAAAAAGACCTAGAGCCAGCCCTGCCTCCATGCACCGTGAGGTAGGTAGGAGCGGATCATTATTATCCCTACTTGAAAGAGGGAGAAGCTAAGGCTGAGAAAAGGAGAATTGACTTGTCTTAGGTCACACAGCCAGTCAGAGGCAGAGTTGGGAATAGGCCCCCAGAGCCCTGATTTTCAAACTAACCATTGGATCTTGAATTTCAGACATTGAATGACCTGAATCAAGTGCTCTCAGATGAGCTCCAGACCAACAACAGTGACAGTAATTATTCAGCAAGTATTTGAGGAGAACTGCAATGTTAGAGAGAATCATGAACTGCTCAGAGATAATTAATGCAGGAGAAGCAGCAAAAACTCATCAAACACAGAACTGGTTCTGACTTATTATCCTTGGTCTTAAAAGAGA
>NC_066639.1:3016836-3081343 GCF_025201925.1 Gopherus flavomarginatus | reverse complement strand
CTCATCTCTACTGTGTATCTTCAACCTCAAAATTGAATTCCAAGTCTATATGTCTATTAACTTTTACCAACACTCTCTCTCTTTTACTTTTTCTAATACATTTTAGCTTAGTTAATAGAATTGGCTATACATTTATTTTAGGTAAGATCTAAGTTATAATTGAACCTGGTTATGTGGCTGATCCTTTGGGATCAGAAGAATCTTTTCTTTTATATGATGAAGTAAGATTTTCAGGAATCATCATCATATCTAACAGGTGTGTCTGGACGGAGGCCTGAGGCTGGGTACTTTAAGGGAACTACGTGGTTTAAACTTCTAAGTAATCAGTGAGGTACTACAGAAGCTGTTTTGCGCTGGCTTGGTAAATCTAAGTATTGAAATCACCACCAGCATTTGGGATTTGTCTGCCCTGTTTTGCTTGCAATTCACTCTGATTGAGTGAGCTGAGCTGGCTCCCACGGGCAGCACCGTCACACCTACATCCAGGCTGTAGGGGTCCAGGGGATCTTAGGGGCCTTGGGGTGCACAGATACCTATGTCCAGGCAATAGGGGTCCCGGGGGGGCTTAGAGAGTATGGGGGGACACAGATACCAATCTCCAGGCTCTAGGGGTACCAGGGGGGCTTAGAGAGTTCGTGGGAGGCACATATTCCTACATCCAGGCTTTAGTGTTACCAGGGGGGCTTAGGGGTTTAGTGGGGGGCAAAGATACCTACGTCCAGGCTGGAGGCATCCTGGGAGTCTTAGGGGATTTTTGGGGGCCGAAGATACCTATGTCCAGGCGGTAGGGGTACGAGGGGGTCTTAGGGGTTCGGGTGGGCACAGATACGTATGTCCAGGCTGTATCAGTCCCGGGGGGGTTAGAGGTTTTGTGAGGGGCACAGATATCTACGGCCAGATTGTAGATGTCCCGGGGGAGCTTAGGGGGGTTGTGGGAGTGCAAATACCTATGTCCAGGCTGTAGGGGTTCCTGGGGGGTTAGAGGGTTTCTGAGGGGCACATATACTTACGTGCACACTGGAGTGTCCCAGGGGGCTTATGGAGTCTATATGGGGTACAGATACCAATGTCCTGGCTGTATAGGTCACTGGGGGGCTTAGGGGGTTTGTGGGGGGCACAGATACCTAAGTTCAGGCTGCAGGGGTCCCGGAGGGGCTTAGGGTCTGTCACGGGTCTACCCAGACCAAAACCAAAACTGAACTAACTCAACTCCCTCCAGCTGGCCCCTTCCTGTGTCCAGCTTCCTGGGCAAAGGTGCTGACTCCCTCCCCCCTGCCTAGCTCAGGTTACAGGCTGAGCACATGTCCGGTTCTAAAATCACCCCCTGCTCTCCCATCCGCCACACAGACAGTCCCTACTCCATCACAGTAATGCCAAGAGCATTTCCCACATGGAGCAACACTCACACCATGTGGCCACACTGGGTAATGCACAGAGCATTTCCCGCATGGAGCAACAATTACACCATGTGACTACCCAGCGTAATGCACAGAGCATTTCTCTCATACAGGAACAGTGACACCGTGTAGCCACGCAGGGTAATGCACAGAGCATCACACCTATGTAGAGGCTGCAGAGATCCCTGGGGGGGCTTAGGAGTCGTGGGGGGCACAGATAGCTACATCCAGGTTGGAGGCGTTCCAGTGGGCATTAGGGGGTTCATGGGGACACAAATATCTATATCCGGGCTGGAGAGGTCCCTGGATGGCTTAGGGGGTTGTGGTGAGCACAGATATATACGTCCAGGCTGTAGTGGTCCCTGGGGGTTTAGGGAGTTGGTGAGGGGCACAGAAACCTACATATGGTCTGGAGGGGTCCCTGGGGGACGTAAGGGGTTGTGGTTGCGCAGATACCTACGTCCCGGTTGGAGGGGGCCCTGAGGAGCTTAGGGGTTTGTGTGGCATACACATTGCTACAACCAGGCTCATGGGGGCCCTATGGATCTTAGGGGGCTTGTGGGGGGCAGAGATACCTATGTTGAGGCTGAAGAAGTCCTGGGGAGGGCTTAGGGGGTTCCTGGAGGTCACAAATATCTACGTCCAGGCTGGAGGAGTTCTGGGGGTATCAGGGAGTTGTGGGGGGGCAGAGATACCTATATCGAGGCTGTAGGGGTCCCAGGGTTGCTTTGGGGCATTTTGGTGTACAGATACCTACTTCCATGCTGTAGGGGTCGCTGGGAGGATCAGTGGGTTCGTGAGGGTGCACAGATACCTACGTCCAGGATATAGGGAATCTGGGGGGGCTTAGGGGTTTGTAATTGGCACAGATACATTCATCCAGGCAAGAGGGGTCCTAGGGACCTTAGGGGGTTCATGTTGGGCACAGATACCTGCATCTAAGCTAGATGGGTTCCGGGGGACTTAGGGGGGTTGTGTGGAGCTCAGATAACTATGTCGAGACTGGAGGGGTCCCATCGTGGCCTAGGGGGGTTGTGGGGTTCACAGAGACCTGTGTCTAGGCTGGAGGGGTTTTGGGGGTCTTAGGAGGGTTGTGGGTGCACAGATACCTATGTCCATGCTGGAGGGGTCCTATCGTGGCTTAGGGGATTCGTGGGGTCAGAGATACCTATGTCTAGGTTAGAGGGGTCCCGGGGGGAATTAGATGTGTTGGGGGGGGAACAGATACCCACGTCATGATGGTAGGGGGCCCTGGGTAGCTTAGGCGGTTTGTGGGGGTCACAGATACAAACATCCATGCTGTAGGGGTCCCAAGGGTCTTTGTGGGGCTCTGGGGGTCACAGATAGCTACCTACAGTCTGGAAGGGTCCTGTGGGTTTTAGGGGGTGTGTGGGGCATACAGATGCCTACATCAGGGCTTGTGGGCTCCCTGGGGGGCTTAGAGGTTTGTGGGGAGCACAGATACCTTTATCCAGGCTAGATGGGTCCTGGTGGGATTAGGGGGTTGTGAGGGGCACAGATACCTATGTAAGCAGAATCAAGATGAACTCCACCCTGTCATCTGGTGTTGAATTATGGCAAGTGTGGAAAAGAATTTCAGGGGCTGATCGTGTTTGCATAGGCACACCCACCCTGCCTGACATGGCCACGGCAGCCTGGGATGGTTGCTTTGGCAGCTGTGGTATCCCCAGTTTATTCATTGTTGGGGCATGAGATGTGGAGTGTTGTCACCCTGATTGTGTGGATGAGGAACTGTGAAACTGCTTTGAGATAGGGATTCTCACCATCAATTGAGTGGCACTCACTAGACAAGGCTGTGGGCTCCTTGGGTGAACCAGAAACACCAATTGCATCTTCTTCTTTTTTTAACAGTTGAATAATAGAGCTCATTTTTTATTCTTTTAAGAATTGACGTTCCAGGTTCCTGATCTGAAATCGCTAAAGAGCTGTGTTAACTAGTAAGGGAGTCTGAAACTATATTGTGGAGCAGAGTAGCTGATAGAGAGGAGCAGTTTGTTGGAGAATTGGAGTGGCCCACGGAGTGAGATGAGTGGATCAGTTTTTGGAGACAGCTGGAGCAGATCACAGGTCGGCTTGCGCAGCAGAGCAGCTGGTGGATGGAGCTGAGCAGTTCGTGGTGAAGGTGGAAGCAGAATCCCACAGAGAGGCAGGGCAGTTGGCAGTGGACCACGTAAGGTTCCCCTTTCTACCAAGGCTGGCAGGGGAAAAACCCTGCAGATAGACTCTTGAACTCTAGGGCTGCGGGACTCTGGGTGATTTTGGGGTTACTGGAGTCTTGAAAAATTTGAAGCATTGGACTTTGGAGTTTTGGGGTGATTTGGGGATTGCTAGACTCTAGAGCCCAGGGAAAAGGACACGGCCTAGTTGAGGTGTTTTCCCAATTTAATGCTATGTTGTTTATCTCACGTTAATAAATGTTTTCTGCACACCCAGACTCTGTGCTTGTGAGAGGGGAAGTATAGCCTCTTTGAGGCACCTAGGGGTGCATATGTAAAATTTTCCCATGTCACTGGGTGAGGGCTCGAGCTGGTTTGCATTACGTTATAGGGAAGGGACCCCCATGTATTGAACCCAGTCCTTGCTGCTATCAGTTCAGCCTGGCAGAAGGGTTCCACCTACATCCAGGTTGAAGGGGTCCCTGAGGGGCTTAGGGGGTTCGTGGGGGGCACAGATATCTAGGTCCAGGCTGTAGGGGTCCCTGGGGGGCTCAGGGGTTTGGTGGGGGCACAGATACCTACGTCCAGGCTGCAGGGGTCCCGGAGGGGCTTAGGGTCTGTCACGGAGTGTGGTGGAATCCGGCCCTGCACCTCTCTTCCTGGGACACACAGTGACTCAGCCAGCCAGTAAAACAGAAGGTTTTTTTGGCCAACAGGAATGAAGGATACAGCATAGCTTTTGGGCACAACCAGGACCCCTCAATCGAGTCCTTCTGGGGGTTCAGGAAGCTTAGTTCCCAGTTTGGGATTCCCTGAATTCCAACAACCCAGCTCCAAACCAAAACTGAACTAACTCCCTCCAACCGACCCCTTCCTGAGTCCAGCTTCCTGGGCAAAGGTGCTGACCCCCTCCTCGCTGCCTAGCTCCAGTTACAGGCTTAGGTTCTGTCCCTCATCTGTCCCGCTGCTCTCCCATCCCCCACACAGACAGTCCCTACTCCATCACAGTAATGCACAGAGCATTTCCTGCATGGAACAACAGTGACACCCTGTGGCCATGCAGGGTAATGCACAGAGTATTTCCCGCATGGAGCAATAGTGTCACCGTGTGGCCATGCAGGGTAATGCACAGAGCATCACACCTACCTAGAGGCTGTAGAGATCCCTGGGGGGCTTAGGGGTCATGGGAGGTACAGATAGCTACGTCCAGGCTGGAGGCATTCTGGGGGGCTTAAGGGGGTTCGTAGGGTCTCAGATACCTACGTCCAGGATGGTCTGGACCCTGGGGGAGTTAGGGGTGTTGTGGGGGCATAAGTACTTGCGTCCAGGCTGTAGAGCTCCTGGTGGGGATTAGGGGTTTCGTGGAGGACACCAATACCTACGTCCGAGCTAGAGGGGTCCCTGGATGGCTTAGGGGGTTGTGGTGAGCACAGTGGTCCCTGGGGGTTTAGGGACTTGGTGAGGGGCACAGATACCTCTGTATGACCTGGAGGGGTCCCTGGGGGGGCTTAGTGGTATTGTAGGGGACACAGATATCTACGTCCAGGCTATAGGGATTGTGTGGGGTGCTTAGGGTGTCAGGGGGGCACAGATATCTACATCCAGGCTGGAAGGGTCCCGGGGGTTAGGGGGTTTGTGGGGGGCACAGATATGTATGTCCAGGCTGGAGAGGTTCCGGGGAGGATTAGGGGGTTTTGCGAACGGCAGAGATACCTATCTCCAGGCTCTAGGAGTCCCTTGGGGGCTAAGGGTTTTTTTGGGAGGCACAGATATCTATGTCCAGGTTGGAGTGGTTCCTGGGGGGTTTAGGGAGTTCCTGGGGGGCACAGATACCTAGATCCATGCTGTAGAGGTCCCCGGGTGAATTAGGGGTTTTCTGGGGGGCACAGATACATACATCTAGGCTGTAGGGGTCCCTGGGAGGCTTAGGGGGTTTGTGAGGGACAGAGATACCTACGTCCAGGCAATAGGGCTTCCAGGGGGAATTAGTGTGTTGGGGGGGCACAGATACCCACGTCCAGGCTGGAGGGTTCCCGGGGGGGCGGCTTAGGCAGTTTGTGAGGGGCACAGATACCTGCATCCAGGCTGGAGGGGTCCCTGGAGGCCTAAGTGGGTTTCTGGTGGGCACAGATACCTCCATCCAGGCTGGAGGGTCCCTGGGGGGCTTAGTGGGTTCGTGGGGGGCACAGATACCTAAGTCCAGGCTGGAGGGCTCCAGGAGGGGCTTATGGGATTCGAGGGGGCACAGATACTTATCTCTAGGCTGTAGGGGTCCCTGGTGGGCTTAGGGGGGTTTGCGGGCCCCAGATACCTAAGTCCATGCTGTAGGCGTCCCTACAGGTGCTTATGGGTTCGTGGGGTGCACAGATACTTATGTCCAGGCTGGAGGGGTCCCAGGGGGGTTGGGGTTTTGTGGGAGGAACGGATAGGAACTTCCAGGCTATAGGAGTCCCAGGGAGGCTGTGGGGGTACAGATACCTACATCTAGGCTGGAGGGGTCCTCGGGGCTATAGGGGGTTTGTGGGGTGCACAGATACCTAGGTCCAGGCTGTCAGTGTCCCGGAGAGATTAGGCGGTTCACTGGGGGCTCAGATACATCCAGGCTGGATGTGTCCCGAGGAGCTTACGGGCTTCGTGGGGTGCTCAGACACCTGTGTCCAGGCTGTAGGGATCCCTGAGGGCTTAGGGGGTTCGTGGGGGGTCAAAGACAGGTACATCCAGGCTGAAGGGGTCGCTGGGGCATTTAGGGGGGTTGTGGAAGCACAGATACCTAGGTCCGGGCTAAAGGGGTAATGGGGGTGCTTAGGGGATCGGGGCAGACACTGATACCTACGTCCAGGGTCTAGGGGTCCCCAGGGGATTAGGGATTGAGGGGGGAACAGATGCCTACGTCCTAGCTGGAGGGGTCCTGGGTGGTTTAGGAGGTTCGTTGGAGCCACAGATACCTATGTCCAGGCTGTAGGGGTTCCTGGGGCGTTAGGGGGTTTCTGGGGGTCACAGATCCTATGTGCAAACTGGAAGGGTCCCAGAGGGCTTAGGAGATTTATGGGGGGCACAGATACCAACGTCCTTGCTGTAAAGGTCCCTGGGGGGCTTTGCGAGTTGTGGGGGGCACAGATACCTACGTCCAGGCTGTAGGGGTTCATGTGGGGATTAGGGGGTTTATGGGGGGCACAGATACCAACGTCCTGGCTGTAGATGTTACTGGGGTGCATAGAGGGGCTGTCATTGCACATAACCCTACATCCAGGCTGTCGGGGTCCCGGGGGGGATTAGGGGGTTCGTGGGGAGCTCAGATACCTACGTCCAGGTTGGAGATGTCCCAGGAAAGATTAGGGAGTTTCTGGGGTGCAGAAATACCTATCTCCATGCTGTAGGGGTCCCTGTGGGCCTTAAGGGTTCGTAGGGGGCAGAGATAACTCTCTCTCATTTTTAGGGGTCTCTGGGGAGGCTTATATGGTTTGTGGGGGGCCCAAATACCTATGTCCAGGCTCGAGAGGTCCCTAAAGGGCTTATAGGGTTCGTGGGTGGCACAGATACCTACGTCCAGGCTAGAGGGGTGGGTGGGGGGCTTAGGGGGGTTGTGGGAGCACAGGTACCTAACTTCAGGCTATAGGGGTCCTGGGGGTTCTTAGAGGTAGGGGCAGGCACAGATACCTACGTCCAGGCTGTAGAGGTCCCGAGGGGATTGGGGGTTGTGGGGAGCAGAGATACCTACGTCCAAACTGAAGGGCTCCCTGGGGGTTTAGTGCGTTTGTGGGGGTCACAGATACATACGTCCAGGCTGTAAGAGTCCCAGGGGGCTTTAGGGAATCGTGGGGGGCACAGATGCCTAACTTCAGGCTATAGGGGTCCCAGGGGCGCTTAGGAGGTGGGGGGCACAGATACCTATGTCCAGCCTGTAGGAGTCCCTTGGGGGGCTTAGGGGGTTGTGAGGGTAGAGTTACCTACATCCCAGCTGAAGGAGTCCTCAGGGGGTTCGTGTGGGTCAGAGATACCTACTTCCAGGCTGTAGGGGTCTTGGGGGGCTTAGGGGGTTTCTGGAGGTCACAGATACCTCTGTGCCGACTAGACCGGTCCTGGGGAGATTAGGAGGTTTATGAGGTGCACAGATGAAAACTTCCAGGCTGTACAGGTCCCTGGGGGGCTTAGGGGGTTGTGGGGGGCACAGATACCTATGTCAAGGCTGGAGGGGTCCCTGGAGGGCTTAGCAATTCATGGGGGCACAGATACCTATGTCCAGCTGAGCTTTTCCCTGGGGGCAGCCTATGCGCAGCTGCGATCAGCTGTTTGCTGGGCAGGCTCCGCTCAGCTGCTCCCCCCTCCCTGCTCCTGCGGGGGCTGATTGAGTCACTCCCCCCCAAAACAGCCTCAGGGGTCGGAGTGGGCAGGGGTGCGGCGCCAGCAGCAGCACAGCCTGCCCCACTTCTCTGGGGCTACCCCCCACCTCTCGAGCTGATAGCTCTGCCATGGCCTCCGCATGAATTGCTGCTCCCTGCCCGCCAGGCTCAGCTCCGGCCACAGCAGCATTGGGTGCCCCAGGGAGCCCGGCTAGGGGCAGTAGTAGGTTGCAGGGAGGAGAAGCTCCAGATACTGGCCGGGGGGAGAGGAGCCGAGCTGGAGTTGGGGAGGAGAAGCCCTGGACTGGGCTGGAGTCACGCTGGGGAGGGAGCGGCAGGGAGGAGAAGCCCCAGGCCCCTGCAGGAGCTGCAGTGGGGAGGGGGAGAAGCGCCAAGCTTGGGCAGGGGAGGAGAAGCCACACAGGGTTGGGAGGCGGGTGGGGGGGAGGGAGAAGCCCAGACCCCAACAGAAGCTGCACTGGGAGGGATGGAGGGGGAGAGGAGCCACCCTGGGGCAGGGAGGAGAAGCCCTGGACCCTGGCAGAAGATGTGGGGCTGAAGTCCCCAGTTCAGAAGCCCCAGCCACCTTAGTGGCAGAAGTTGCAAGGCTGAAGCCCTGACCCCACTCTGTGTGCAGCTACCCTAGCCCTTCTCACTCCCATCCCCCCTGTGGAGCTGGCTCTCACTCTCCGGCTGTGGAGAAATTCAGCCCCAATCTCCCCATATTGGGATCTCCATTTCCCCCCCATCACCTAGCCATGAATGGATTTAGCCCAGGAGGCAGGATCAGCATTGGCCCCATTTGGCAGGTGGGCTCTAGGGCACAACGAGATGCAGTGACTTTCCCAAGGCTAAGCAGGGAGTCTGTGGCAGAGCAGAGACTCAAACCCAGAACACCTGAGCCTGAGTCCTGTGCCTTAACCACAAGGCAACCTTCCCACCGAAGGAGAGGGAACCTCCTCTGCCACTTTGAGTGTGTGGGTGGGAGCAGCCACTGGACAGAGCTGCCAGGAGGTGGAGGGGTTGGATAGTTGGGGGGGTGATTAGTGGGTCGGGAGGTCTCTGGAGGAGGCGGTCATGGGACAAGAAGCAGGGGAGTTGGATGGGTTGAGGGTTTGGGAGATGCCTGTTGGGGGGTAGAGCAGGGTTGGGGCAGGCAGGGAGCAGAGGGAGTTGGATGGGTCGGGAGTCCTGGGGGTCCTGTCAGGGGGCAGAGAGAGGTTGGATGGGGCATGGGAGTCCCGGGGGTCTGTCTGGGGGCAGGGGTGTGGATAAGGGTCAGGGGGACAGGTATGGGGTAGGGTCCTAGGGAGGCGGTTACAGTGGGGGGGTCTCAGGAGGAGGATGTCAGGGGACAAAGAGCCGGGAGGCTTAGATAGGGGGATGGGTCCTGGAGGGCAGTTAGGGGCAGGGTCCCAGGAGGGGGCAGTCAGGGGACAAGGAGCAGGGGGGCGTTGGGTGTTCTGAGGGGGGCAGCCAGGCGGCAGGAATTGGGAGGCAGTGGATGGGGTGGGGCTCCCTGGGTGCACACCCTAATGAAATGTGCTGCACATGCCTATGGTCACGGGGGTGAGCTACTTGCATCCTTTGCCTGTTTGTGCCATTTCTTTCCGTCTCAAAACCTGATAGCAATTCTCTCTAGTTCTTCCCCTTCTCTCCCCTCCCCACATGTGGCTAGAAAATCCAAGGAGAATCTCTTGTTTTCCCTACAATTATTGACTCTCTAGTCTCTTATTTTCCCTATTTTCTCCATAATTCTTAAATTCTCCTCAGCTTTGGGATGTGAACCCAGCCCGTTTCATCTGCAGCCATTTGTCCTTGGTTAGATGGCAATTTGCTGTCCTGTATCATTCCCCCAACATGGGTGGTGGTTAGTAGGTGCTGGTTGGGGGAGCCCGCAGACATGGCTGCCTCTGGGGGAGATGGGGTGGCCGATCTCTGCCAGAAACAGGATATGGCCGAACAGGAGGGGAAGGGAGGAGCCAGTGTCCCTATGGAGCCTGCCCAGCCCCTTTGCTTCTGCTCCTTTCTAGCATTTTGTTCAGAGACTTTATTACTGGGGAGGCTGAAAAATCTCCCTGTGGGCTTAGCCTGGCAGGAGGGGCAGATCTCCCCTGCAATAAAGAGATGGAGCATGTTCCCAGCATGGCAGAATCTGGGCTGTGTCTGTGCAGGGAAAGATCCTGGGGGAATCGTGATGTGACATGAACTAAAGCCTGTTCTGAAACCTCCACAACTGCCCTTCTCGCCCTGCCAGGCTGCAGGATGTCGTCCATGTTTCGCTCCAGCTCATCCCATCCTCCCATGGGACAGGGAAGGGAAACGGCTGCAGAGGAGCCAGTTCAGGTAGGGATTATCGGTGGAGGGGGCTGGTGGGTTCCTGCTGGAGGGGAGGGACAGCAAATACACAGGAGAGGGGAGCTTTGGGCAGTCTGGATTGGAGGTTGGAGTTTGCCAAAAAATTCCCAGGGTGGAGAATGGGAGGAGGCCAGGGTGTGGCAAACCTCTTGGGACTGGTTTAATATGCGGCTTCCATTCTAGGACCAGACCCATGAGGTTAGAGGGTGGAAATGCTCTAATTTGTGGGACAGGAAACAACCCCCCTAGGTGGGGCTAGGAAAATGGGCCAGCATCCCAGTGCTGGAGCCTGACCTGACTAACCAGCGGCTGCTGTGAGATTCATAGATTCATAGATTCTAGGGTCAGAAGGGACCAATGTGATCATCTAGTCAGACCCTCCGCACAAAGCAGGCCACAGAACCCTACCATCCACTTCTATAACAAACCCCTAACCTATCCCTGAGTTATCGAAGTCTTCAAATTGTGGTTTGAAGACCTCAATCTGCAGAGAATCCACCAGCAAGTGACCCATGCCCCACGCTGCAGGGGAAGGCGAAAAACCTCCAGGGCCTCCGCCAATCTGCGCCGGAGGAAAATTCCTTCCCGACCCCAAATATGGCGATCAGCTAAATCCTGAGCACGTGGGCAAGACTCACCAGCCAGCACTCAAAAAAGAATTATCTGCAGTAACTCAGATCCCATCCCCTCCAACATCCCATCACCGACCACTGGGCATACTTATCTGCAGAGAATCGAAGATCAGTTGCCAAAATTAGGCATTCCCATCATACCATCCCTTCCATAAACTTATCAAGCTTAATCTTAAAGGCAGATTGTCTTTTGCCCCCCTGCTCCTCTTGGAAGGCTGTTCCAGAACTTCACTCCTCTAATGGTTAGAAACCTTTGTCTAATTTCAAGTCTAACACTTCCTAGTGTCCAGTTTATACCCATTCGTTCTTGTATCTACATTGGTACTAAGCTTAAATAATTCCTCTCCCTCCCAAATATTAATCCCTCTGATATATTTATGAAGAGCAAGCATATCCCGCCTCAGCCTTCTTTTGGCTAGACTAAACAAGCCAAGCTCTTTGAGTCTCCTTTCATATGACAGGTTTTCCATTCCTCAGATCATCCTAGTAGCCCATCTCTGAACCTGTTCCAGTTTGAATTCATCCTTCTTAAACATGGGAGACCAGAACTGCACACAGTATTCCAGGTGGGGTCTCACCAGCACCTTATATAACGGTACCTCGCCTGATGCATCCTAAAACCGCATTAGCTTTTTTAATGGCCTGTAGTAGAGCGGTGCCGGGGCTCGACCCTCCTTGAGAGGGAAGGGGAGCCGCACCGGCTCGCCTCAGTCCTTCTGCCTCAGGCCCGTCCCAGGGGCAGTGTGATTCTGCTTCCGCCTTCCCGATGAACTGCTCAGCTCAGTCCATCAGCTGCTCTGCACCACCAGCCGACCTGTGATCTGCTCCAGATGTCCCAAAAAACTGCTCAGCTCACCTCACTCTATGGGCCACTCCAACCATCCCACAAACTGTTCCTCTCCATCAGCTGCTCTGCTTTGCAATATAGCTTCAGACTCCTCCACTAGCTAGCACAGCTCTTTCAAGATTTCAGCTCAGGAACCTGGAACTCCGATTCTTAAGAGAATCAAAAATCAGCTCTGCTATTCAATTGTTAAAAGAAAAGAAGGTGCAAATGGTGTTTCTGGTTTACCCAGGAGCCCACTCCCTTGTCTAGTAAGTGCCAATCAGTTGATGGTGAGAATCCCTGTCTCAAAGCAGTTTCACAGTTCCTCATCTGTGAGGGTGAGGGAGTGTGGCCTCTTCAACCCACAGGGTGCAGTTAACCCTAGCAGTGCCAATGCAGGGTTGATGCACCTCATCACAGACAGCATTTCCCAAATTTTGGGATTAGCCAGGAGATCTCTTCAGAGGTAACCTCCTGTAGGGACTGGGTCACAAATACCTTGGGAACCAAATACCTGGGCATTTTGCCTAGTTCCAAGTCACTTGCTGTGGAATTCTATCCCTGGATCATCTGAGACAATATTGACAAACAATCGAACTACCCTGTGACCATGTGCACTTACTTCCGTCAGTTGCACCATTTGGGGTCTGCTGCTGTTCACCTTTTCAGAGTGGAGATTTAAAAACAGACTGTTTCTCTGATAATATGTCCACCAGCTATGAGTATTCTCTCCTGTTGACTGAACTGTATTTGAATTTTCTCCATGTCATCATGCAAGGATAGGGGAAAAAACAAACCTAAGTAAAAAATGATGGTCATTTATCTGAAATTTCCAAATAAATCTGAGCTACAATCTGTCAAACAACACTAACATGCAGTTATATGAACAAGGAGCCTTCATGAAAGATAGAAAACCCACATCACAAGAGGTAGAAGACACTTTCATTTTAATTTAAAGTGAAATTCCAGACTAGGTTACATCTGATGTCTCAGAATCAGGATGAGAAATTCTCCCCTGATCCACTGAAACCTGCTTCACCCAGCACTGTCTCATTAGTGTTATTTACAGAAGTTTTAGAACCTACAGAACAGGCGGAAAAAACAGTTGACCCTCCCAGAAGTAGCTTTGCCAATAGAGGGAAAAGGGGATTTGAACAGTGCTTGGGATCCATTTGAAATCCCCTTCCAGGTCTGTGACACTTTCATTGCCTGCCAGAGTGACTCTGATTTAGGATCAAAGACGTCCAAGCACCATTCCCAAGCATGGACAGCCAAGAACATGACCTCACCGGACACGTTGGGAAGTGAAGGAATATAAAGGGGTGAACTCTGCATGGCTCAGACACAAGGTAACAGTTCTGGGGTGATGGGGAAGGACGGAATCTCTGAGTCGCCCCATCTCCTTCCAGTGTCACAGAGCCTGAAATAACCCTTATTTCCCTGACACTGCTCCAGTTCTTCATCATATTTAAATATATTTTACATGAGAAAAAAGTCAGCAAAATAACTGCTCTTCTGCACAATCCAGGGTAATGTGAGAACTGGGAATGAGACAATCTGTCCTCAGACAGGAACTTGACGTCTGGAACAATAACTTTGCACTGGGAGGAGGAGTATAAATGTGAATCTCCAGATTTGTTTAGACAAGGAAATGTGATGGTGGTTAGGCAGATCAGGAGGAAATGTGCTAGATAACCCCACCCACTATCCATGGCCCATGTCTTTACTGCAAGAATAGCTGTCTTTTTACATCAGGAAAGTGAACTCACTCTAGCTAGCTCCATGGTAACCACAGTGATGAGACCCAGGTAGATTTTATCTCAACGTAGCTGGTTGAAGACACTCCCCATCTCCCCCACCTGGGGTGATGACATTCCTGATAGAAAGGACACCCACTCCCATGACTCACAGGACAATGGAGTTGATAGAAAGGACCACAGGATCCACCCCAAAGACAGGCGAGCTTCAAAAGTGTGCAACTCATGTGGGAGCTGAGGGACTACAGTGGGCAAAAGATACAAACGGTCTTAACAATCACTATCTGGGAACTGTCAAAAGAATTAACGAAAAAAAATCTTCTGACAGGTCTAGAGAAGGTTTTATGAAGTTTATCTCCTTTACGGATTCTCTGATGTTTAGAAAGGCCTGAACTATGAGTGAAGCTTTTCCCACACTCGCAGCATTCATAGGGTCTCTGCCCGGTGTGGATTCTGTAATGTGTAATAAGGGTTGAGCTCCGAGAGAAGCTTTTCCCGCACTCACTGCATTCATAGGGTCTCTCTCCCGTGTGGACTCTCTGGTGAGAGATAAGGGAGGAGAGGTGAGTGAAACGTTTCCCGCACTCACTGCATTCATAGGGTCTCTCTCCCGTGTGGACTCTCTGGTGAGAGATAAGGGAGGAGAGGTGAGTGAAACTTTTCCCGCACTCACAGCATTCATAGGGTCTCTCTCCTCTGTGTATTTGCTGATGTCTACTAAGGGCAGAGGTACGATTGAAGCTTTTCCCACACTCACAGCATTCGTAGAGTCTCTCTTTTGTGTGGATTATCTCATGTTGAATAAGGCCTGAATGGTAATTGAAGTTTTTCCCACACTCACTACACGTATTCTCTCGCTTCTCCTGGGACGTAGTTTCTTTGAGGTCCCTGTGAGTTCCCTGACAATTAATGGGTTCATCCACTCTCTCCTCTGAGTGGTTTCCCTGCTCTCTCTCGTCTCTGGTAACTTTCATCAGCTTTTCCTTGATCACGGGGGCTGGTCACGCTCCCTTTGGATCTTCGCAGTAATTCCCCTTGCACTTCGGCAAGCTCAGCATCTTCCTGGTGAGGATTCTGCTCCTCGCTCTCCCTCACCACCCCATCACCTGCTAGAAGAGAGGAGAAATCTCAGAATTGGGGATGGAAAGGCAGAGAGCAAACCCAAGTAAGTGCCGGAGAGACAGACATTAAAAATCAGCGACTGAATTCCCCCAAACTCATCCCCATAGGGGAGAGTGGAGGAAATCAATTCTGCTCCACACCCAGGACCGGCCTTTAGGGTGGGCCATACGGGTGTCCCACCCAAGGGGGTGCCGGGCACAGGGTTTGGATTCCCATCTGACCTGCTGCTGAGAGGCTCGCTGGGCTGATGAAAACGGCACAGGGAGGCAGATAAGCAGCTGCGTGGGGAGTGGAAGAGACCTGAGCTGCAGGGGGCAGTTGGACGACCAGCCGTCAGAGCCAGGTGACTGCTCCAGAGCAGAGGGGCCTCTCCACACACACAGTCCTTCACACACGCCCGTCAACATACACACACTCCTCATATCCTCTCCTTCACACACACACACACACACACACACAGTCCCCCCAACACACACACCAGGGCTCCCTGCATGCAGGTCACTTCCCCACTTGGGCTATGCTGAGACATCAGGAGCAGCTGCTCTCCTGCCCTCCCCTTACACAGCCTGCAGGGAAAGTGACCTGAGTGCAGGCAGCCCTGACGTCGCTCCTTGCTCCCCTCTCCCAGCCCCCCAGGGCTGCGTGGGGCAGGGGAGCAGCAGTCCAGTGGGGGAGTGAGCAGCAATGCCAGCTGCTTTGTGCATCTAGGTCAGGTTCCCCACTTGGGTGCAGGAGGATGCAAGGGTTAGGGGCAAAGGGGGCACAGTGCAGGGGTTGGGGGCTCAGGAAGGGGCAGGTATTGAGGTGCAGGGGGCAGGGTTTGGGGTGAAGGGGGTATGCACCACGCAGGGGTTCAGAGTGCAGGAGGGAGGTGCAGGGGGCATGAGTGAAGGGGGCACAGTCCTGGGATTAGGGGCACAGGAGGGAGGGGAAGGGGTTGGGGTGAAAGGGCACAGTGCAGGGCATTGGGGCACAGGAGGGGGCAGGTGTTGGGAGGGGCTGGAGGGGGCAGAAGTTAGGAGTGAAGGGGGAGCAGGTATTTGGAGGGAAGGGGGCACAATGCAGGGGCTGGGAGGAAGGGAGAGTGGGGAGCCTGGCGAGCCGATGGGGGACAGAGGGAATGGGGAGGTGCCATGCCCATGGGAGCCAGGGGCACCAAAATGCAAGTTTGTCCCGGGTGCCATTTCCCCAAGGCCGGCCCTGCCCACACCCCATCCGAACACTCAGTCGGAAGGGAGGCAGCTCCAGCCAAGGTGTCAATCACCATCTGTAAGAAGCCAGGAGTGAGATCTGCTGGGGACTGTCCTGAGCTCACAGAGTCTGTGTGGGGAATCCCAGCTGGTTCTCTCAGGCACTTACAGTTTCTGGGTTGGTTTAATGTTTCCTCACCTGTCCAGGGACTTCTCAGGATCTCGTTTTCCTCTGAACCCTGGAGATCCAGGACCCACGGCTCTTCTCCTCCTTCCAGCTGGGAGATCACAGAGGGTTTGGAAACTGGAAACCCTGCTCAAGGGAAAGAAAACAAGGGAGGCAGGAGTGTACTTTGCCCACCTCTAGTATAGATGGTAACTAAACAAACCTCTGCGAACTAGGAAATGAGAAGTTAATGTAAACCCCCCCCCCGCTTCAATGCAACCTTAACTTTGCCCCCAACTCTTAACCCTGCAGCTAGCAAGAACCACTGAGGATGGTTCTGTGTGGGCCGTTCAAAGGTTAACAAACTGCCACAGGGACTCAGGTATTCAGCTCAATGCAGCAGTAACGGGATGAATTCTATGGTCTGTGGTATAAAGGACATCAGAGTAGATGACCTAATAGTCACATCTGGCCTTCAAAGCTATGAACCTATAATCGATCCGATGAAAGACTAAGAGAACGTGCCATTGTCTGTGCTGTGTTCACAGATGGGAATCCCAGCATCTATCCGCATGCCTCCAGCTGCATGCACTGGGCCAGCTGTAGCTGTGACTGGCTGATGGAGGGATGGGTTGGAGCAGCTGGGCAGAGTTGTGCCTGTGCTACGCAGAGAGGTGCATGTGAAACTTGGGGGGTCAATTCTACCTCATTTCCGTGCTGAGTGTTGTAGGCTTTGTCAGCAAAGGTGCCCTAGGGTGTGTTCTTGCCATGGGGATTGTCAGCACCCTGGTGGCATATGTTCGAGTGATCTGTGGGGCTTAGTGAGGGGTAAGTGAAGGCAGTGACTCACAAGGAAAACTCAGGTTGAGGGCAAAGGGGTGGTAACACTTTGCAAGTCTGAGATGGTCTGTGTGCAGGAGGTTCAGTATTGGAGAGCAGCCCAGGGGGAGGAAGCTTCTGTTTGCTATGATGGAGATGAACCCGATTATCTTAGCAAAGAGAAGCTGTGAGACTTTCTGCTGGACTGCTCTGTTCCCAGAGCGCTCTGTAACAGGGGAGGGCAGAGGACTAGTGTGTGTGTCACTGGCATGTCGGGGCGCTGCTGAAACCAGACAGAGCAGAGGTGGCATTGTGGGAGTGGTGTGAACCTAAACTTTTCATTTCCCCTTCTAAGAACCGAGGGGACGGGAATCCTTACCCGGCAAGGTCACCTTCTCATAGTTCTCCTGCATGATGTCTCTGTAAAGGGTTCTGCGAGTGGGGTCCACCAGAGCCCCCTCTTCCCTGGTGAAATACACAGCCACCTCCTCAAAGGTCACCAGCCCCTGAAAGAGCAAGAGTCCAACACTCAATATCTGCTGCCCCACTCCCAGCCCCACTATTCATGGGGGAAAGCAGCCAATCAAATGGAAGCTCTGAGAGAGAAACAGTCGGCAGAGTCCTGTCCCCACACTGCTGAGAGCAGCCAGGGGCACCACGGTGAGAGAACAAAGAGAGACCCCTTGTCTCTGCCTGCAGATCCATCACACACCTACTAGCCAGGGGCTGATACAACCCCATGGTAGGAACCCAACACCCTCCCCACTGCCAGCAGCTTGATGTGAGGGGCCGGGACATCTTCCCTACACCTCCCTGGTGGGGGTCCCCTTTCCATGTCACACCAGCCCCTGGCTAGCAGGCTGAGGGCTCAGCACTGGAAGTCTGGTCAGTTTTCCCAGCCCTGCCGAGGGGGTTGGTTTCTCTATTTCCTGTTTCACAAATTAGGGAATTTTCTCCCCCAAGACCCAAGTGTTTGTTCTGAGGATCCAGGCCCATGTTAACAAGTCCCAGCAGGTTTGTCACACTCTGTCCCCCTCCCTTTCCTCACCCAGTGTATTCCCTGCCCCCTCCAGCCCTAACTCCCCACAAGTTGCCACCTCTTCAGTATTTCCTGCCCCTCCCCCTCCAACTGGAACACACCAGCAACCCCCCAATAACCCCTACCTGAGCTGGCGCCACTGCAGCCAGAGAGCCCTCCCCCGGCCGGGCACGGAGGAGTTAATGCCTTCCTGTGCCCCGCAACCCCACCCGCTCCCAGCTGCTCCAGCCCCTCCCTGTGCCCTGCAACCGCCCCCCCCCCGCTCCCAGCTGCTCCAGCCCCTCCCTGTGCCCTGCAACCCCCCCCCGCTCCCAGCTGCTCCAGCCCCTCCCTGTGCCCTGCAACCCCCCCCCCCCCCCGCTCCCAGCTGCTCCAGTCCCTTCCTGTGCCCCCAACCCCGCCGGCTCCCAGCTCCTCCAGCCCCTTCCTGTGCCCCCAACCCCGGCCACTCGCAGCTGCTCCAGCCCCTTCCTGTGCCCCGCAACCCTGCCCCGCTCCCCCGGGCTGTAGCGCTCGCCGGGGCTGACACCCTCCGCAGGGGCTGGGAGGGGGCGAGCTGCTACACCAGCCCCTGCCCCTCTCCTGCTCCCGCCCCTTTGCACCGGCAGCGGGTTTATGGCCGGGCCGGGAGCGCAGCGCGGTGGGACCCGGGCAGTGCGGGGGGCGGACACGCTCCAGCCGGGGGGGGGGGGGTCAGCGCTGGGGGTCTGGGTGTGGGGGGGTGGTTATTGCGCGGGGGTCACAAGCCCCCCCAGCTCTGCCGCTCCCCGGAAAAGGCGGGGGGGGCGGGTCCTAAGAGGCACTAGCAGAGGAAGAGGGGGTAGGGTCAGGCTCCAGGCACGTCCCTTACCTGGGCTAGAAAAAGCGGAAGCGCCCCAGGGGCAGGCTGGGAGATGTAGTTCCTGACTCTCCCTGGACCGGAAGTGACGTTGGGTGGGAGAGAAGAAGCCGAATTGCAAACGCGCGCGGGACGCTCCGGCTCTGCCTGGCTCGCGCGGGGCCGTTGGAGCCTCTCCCGGGGCCGGAGAAGGGTTTGTGCCGTGGGGGCTCTGGGCATGCGCAGATCGGGGAGGAGGAGAGTCCCGCTGGAGCCGCCCTGGGGCCGCCCCGGGCTCTACCCGCCCCGCTGCGGAGCTGCAGCTCCAGGTCCCGGCGCGAGCCCCGGGGGAGGCCGGGCCGGGCGGTGACTCTGCCCCAGTGTCCGGCGGGGGGAGGGGAGGGACCCGGCATCTCGCAGCGCCGGGATCTGCCCCGGGGGGGGGGGCAGCGCCCGCGGGGGGCTCGGAGCTGCTGTCCCCGCAGGAGCCCAGCACCCCCCGGGCCCGGCCAGGCTCTGGGGCCGGGCGGGGGCTGGGGGGTGAGACCGGGCGGGGGCTGGGAAAGGGGCGGGTGGGAAATGTCTGTGCAGCCCGGACATGGCCGGGGGGGGGGGGGAGCAGGTGACCCCCGAGGAGCCGGGAGAGAAAGGGGGGGCTGAGATCCCCTCGGATTTACCGCTGCCCCCCCCCCGTGGGGACCCCCCTCCTCTCCCGTCCTGCCCCCTTTCTCCCTAGAGAGCAACGAGCAGCATCCAGGGTGACCCCCCCCCTCCCCCAAACCCTGAGAAGTTCCCTGTTCCCCTCCCCCCATTGTGCCCCATTTTCTCTGCCCTTCGCCAATGGCCAGTTCAGATCTCAGGTTTGGGGTGTTTCCCCCATTTTCACCTGCAGGGATTTGTCCTTGTGTGGGTGGGAAATGGTTCCCCCGAGTGATTTCTGAACTGGGCAGAGGCTGGGGGGGCCCTGAGACAGGGACACCTCTGGGCTGGGCTGGGGGGGCCACTCTCTGCTGGCAACAGGGCGTGGGAAGGGGAGGGAGGAGCAAGTGTCCCCCATGGGGATGGCCCAGCCCCAGGTTTCCCAGTCCAGTCCCCTCTCCAGCACCTGCTAGTCTCATTCCCAGACCCCACTGCCAGCCCCTCTCCACAGCCAGTGACCTTCTGACTCCAGCCCCGCTCCTTTCCCCTGTGAAAGCCGCACCACCCGGGGCTCTGCTGGCCATGTGAATGTGTGACAAGAAGAATCCGTCCTATTCTGTTGTTGATTAAATAACCCTGTATAAACCCCTCCAATTTCACCTCTTTTCTCTTGAACTGTTGAATGGTGACATAAAATCTCCCGACATGTTGGTGTTTTTCTCTTATATTGGCAAATATTTAGTTTGTGCACCAGTTTCTCCTCAGTTCTGAAATACTGATATTGAATTCTTGAAAATCTTCCCGCTTTTCTCTCCAGGTGTGTGACTGAGATCAGGGCTCTTATCGTACAGAGCATGGCTCAGCCCTGGCCTGAGATCAGGTCCCCCAGTGCCAGGCCCTGCACAAACCTTGACCAAGTTTGGGGCCCTGGTGGTTCCAGGAACTGCACAGACCCCTACAGAGAGCAGAGACCTTGTTGTGCCGGGTGCTACAGTGACCCTGACTGAGCTCCGGGCCCCTGTTATGACAGGCCCTGCATCAACACCATGTGAAATCAGGCTCCCATTGTGCCTTGCGCTGCAGAGACAGCAAACAAAATCAGGGACCTTGTTCCTGGAGCTGCAGAGACCCTAAGTGAGATCTGGGCCCTGTTCTGCCAGGTGCTGCAGAGACCTCAACAGAGATCAGACCCCACTGTTGTGACAGGTGCTGTGGAGACCCCAAGTGAGATCTGCGCCTCTGTTGTGCTGGGCACTGCAGAGACCCCATCTGACATCAGGCCCCCATTGTGCCAGGTAAAACTGAGACCTGGATGGAGATCACTGCCCCCCCTTGTGCTGAGCAGCGCACGACTGGCCCAGATTTCTGCCTCCATCGTGCTAGGCACTGCAGAGACCTCGACTGAGATCTGTGTCCCCGTTGGGCCTGGCACTGCACTGACCCTGACCCAGATCACGCCCCGCCACTGTACTGGGCACTGCACAGACCCGGACACATCCTGCCTCCACACTTTGCCAGATGCTGCAGGGACCCTAAACAAAATCAGGGATCCTGTGATGCTGGGAGTTGCAGAGTCCCTGACTGAGGTCAGGCCCCCTGTTGTGCAGGGCTCCTGCACAGACACCAAGATCAGGGTTCCCATTGTGACTGATGCTGAAAAGACAGCAAGGGTATCTCTACCCTACTGTTAAAACCCCCCAGCTGGCCCATGCCAAGTGACTCAGGCCCACATGGCTCAGGCGAAGGGGCTGTTTAATTGCAGTGTAGATGTCTGAGCTCAGGCTGGAGCCAGGCTGTAGGACCCCGCGAGGTGGGAGGGTGCCAGACCTTGGGCTGCAGCCCCAGCCGGAACATGGACACCACAATTAAACAGCCCCACAGCCTGAGCTGTGTGAGCCCAAGTCAGCTGGCATGGACCAGCCGCTGGTGTCTAACAAGTTTGCATGGAGAATCTGGGGCAAAACTGGGAACTGAATCCAAATTGTTTGAATTCTTACCACTACCCTTAACCAAAAGCCCAGCATGTGTGTGTACAGCATTGTTTTGGTCTGTGTTTGCCTTGTGTTGGCTTACAAGGGAGGCTGTGGAATTTCCTTCGCTGGAGGTTTTTAAGACCAGGTTAGAGATACACCAGTCTGGGAATGTCTAGGGATACTTGGTTCTGCCTCATCACAGGAGGCTGGAGTAGACACCCTCTCAAGATCCCTTCCAGGCCTGCATTGAAATAATTCTCTTTTGTGCTGTGTCCTGTTCTACACTGAGCTGTTTTGCATGGTGCCATTTGGAACTGTGATCGCACCATGTTGTATAGCAGTTTTATGGTGCATTGTTTTGCCTCAGCTTGTTTGGTGCCTGTGCTGTGTTGGTTTGAGTTGAGCTATTTTCCATTGTGTTCTTTTGTCCTAGGATGTTGTCATTTGCATCGTGTTGCTTTCTTTTCCTTTGTATTGTTATTTATGCTGTGGAGTGTAGGCTGTTTTCCCACCCCCCCCCCTCGAATTGCCTGACATTATGTTGTGGTGGGTTTTATTTTGTATGTTGTGTTTTTATATGTATATATTGCATAGCATCCTAGAAATGTAGTGCTGGACAGGACCTCAAGTGTCATCAAGTCCTGCTCTCTCTGCTGAGGCGGGACCAAGTATATGTTGATTATCTCTGACAGAGGTTTGTCCTAGTTGTTCTTAAAAACTTCCAGGGAAAGAGACTCCACAGCCCCCCTTGTAAGACTATTCCAGAGCTGAACTACCTCATCTCTAGTGACACGCACACAGATTTTAGTGGTGAGCAGCTGTGGAGAGAGAGGAGACCCCAGTGAATGGGCAGCTGGGTAAAGAGACTAAAGTTGGGAGGAGAAACGTTGACATGTCCAAGGTCACCCAGGCTGTCTGTGATCAAGCTAGAAATAGGTTCTAGTGCCACCATACTGCTGTTTCTGAAGGTCTCTGCCACACTGATGTTTTAGACACTTGTGCAAACTCTTAGTACAGACAGAATTTACACTAGTGCATTGTGATTGGTACTGGTGCACCATGTCCCAGTTTGAAAGTTTGAGCTGGTGGGAGTAGGGGAGGGACAGCGACCTCACAGAGGCCGAGGTCTGGCTGACCAGTGCAGCTGGTAAGGGAGGGGTAGCAGTAGTGCTGGAGGTATAAGCCAGAAGCACAGCTGCACAAGGCTGGACACTGACTTCTCCTGACCCAGGGGACACCCTCCCAGCAAGGTGGTTTGTCCATGGATGCACAGGCTGTCTTGGCAGGACAGCTCAGCTACAGTCCCTGCACACCTCTTCCTGCAGCCTAATACAGTGTGCTCTGGGGACCTTTCCAAGCTGCGGGTGACAGGGCTCTGGAGTTAACAGTGTCTGTTCCTGGCTCTGTCACTGTCTTGTTTAGTGACCATGGGGAAGTCACAGCCCCTTTCTCTGTAACGCTGTCTCCAGTGACTCGAGAGCATGAGCACCAGCCTGAGGCAGACTGGTAAGAAGCAGGGCACAAACCCCAAATTGGGTGTGAGGTCCATATGGAGATTTCAGCAACCAAATATTCAGTGTAAACGCTTCAGGCTCTGTAACAGCATTAACATGGAATCACAGACAGTCCTCTTGGATGATCCCATATATCTCGCCACGCAGGTGAGCTCAGCTTCGTGACAGATGGTCCCTTACTCCAGGGGTTCTCAACCTTTTTCTTTCTGAATCCCCAATGATGGAGATTCCACAACCTCCCTAAGCAATTTATTCCAGTGCTCAACTGCCCTGACAGTTAGGGAGTTTTTCCTAATGTCCAACCTAAACCTCCCTTGCTGCAATTTAAGCCCATTGCTTTTTGTCCTGTCTCCAGAGATTAAGAACAATTTTTCTCCCTCGTCCTTGAAATGACCATTTATGTACTTGAAAGCTGATCATGTCCCCTCTCAGTCTTCTCTTCTCCAGACTAAACAAGCGCAGTTTTTTCAGTCTTCCCTCATAGGCCGTGTTCTCTAGACCTTTAATCATTTTTGTTGCTCTTCTCTGGACTTTCTCCAATTTTTCCACATCTTTCCTGAAATGTGGCCCCCAGAACTGGACACACTAGTCCAGTTGAGGCCTAACCAGTCTGGAGTAGAGCAGAAGAATTACTTCTCGTGTCTTGCAAACAATACTGCTGCTAATACATCCCAGAATTATACTTCCTTTCTTTGCAATAGTGTAACGTTGTTGACTCATATTTAGCTTGTGATCCACTGTGACTCCCAGATCCATCTCCGCAGTGCTCCTTCCTGGGCAGTCATTTCCTGTCTTGTATGTGTGCAACTGATGGTTCCTTTCTAAGGGGAGTACTTTGGATTTGTCTTTATTGAATTTCATCCCATTTACTTCAGACCATTTCTCCAGTTTGTCCAGATGATTTTGAATTTCAGTTCTATTCTCCAAAGTCCTTTCAACCCCTCCAAGCTTGGTATCGCCCGCAAACTTGATAAGTGTAACAGAGAGACTCTGCTGCTGGGAGGGTTTCCCCATGTGTCAGAGGGTTACACCCTGGTAGGAGAGGGCTAGATCTGTACTGGGATATGGTCACTGTGTGCTTCATAGTGTGGCAGAACTTAGATTGTCCATTAGCAGGGGAAAATCCTGGGGGGGAATCGACATGTGGAAAGGACCGAAACCCTGTGTGAATGCTCTCACATTGCCCTTCTCACCCTGGCAGGCTACAGAATAACGTCCACGTTTTGCTCCAGATCATCCCATCCTCCCAGGGGGAAGGCAATGGCTGCAATGGAGCTGGCTCAGGTAAGGGATTCTCAGGTAGCTGGTGGTGGGTTCTGCTTGGAGGGAGAGAAGCAGTAAATGTGTAGTATAGTATAGTAAATGTGCAATAATCAGTTTGTGACACATTTTCTTTGCAAATCTCAAAGTTTCATATAAAATAACCTAAACATTTGCCCCACTTCTCTCTAGTTGTCTATTTCTAATTGAATATGCCCTGAGATTTTCCCGTCTCTCTAATTATAACATAAAAAGAAAATCTCAGATTTACAACTTTTCTCCGATTCTTGAACGTGCATATAAAATGTTTGCAAATGGTGCCCATTGCCTCTCTATTAATTTAACAAATATTGATGTGAAACACTCAGATTTTACCTCCTATCAACAACTGATATAAAATCCCTCTGATTTCCAGCCTTTCTCTTTCATTTCTATGTTATTATCAAATGTCAATTAAAAATCCTTTCATGTTGGGGCTGTTCCCCATGTTTCTCAATCCCAGCAACTTCTCCTTCTTTGGAGGGAGCCTGTTTCCCTGAGTCCGTCTCCATCCTGGAGGTTGCAGGGGGTTAAATTTCCCAGTGATGGTCTTTCCCCTCTCCTTTGAAAATCATTTCTTCCCCTCCTTATCTCTGTTAAAATGTTTGCTGATGAAAGAGACCAGCCACATATTTAATAACCATCAAAGCCAGAGACCTCCCCTTTTGGGGATCAGTGGTTCCCAGCTGGTAACGGAAGAGTTGGCTGGACCCTTTTCTCCAGTTGGCCTGGGATAAGGAGGTTGCTGTGAGTGCAGCATAGGTCCAGAAGTATCCCAAACCTCATGGCAAATGGTCTCTGGGAGGGGTTGATTCCCACAGTGTAAGATGCAGCCACCTCTGGGGTGGATCCATGGTGGCCATTATTTGCTAGTGACAGGGCATGGAGATTTCTTACCCTCCAGGCATTCCATTCTCCTGTTCAAGAGACATCACACAGGGCTCCCTCTGCCTGTGTGACTGGCCAGCAGGGAGTGGTGATAACTTCCTATCCACCTCTCAGGCACTGTGAGGTAACAGTGTTGCGGGGGCGGGGAGGGTGTCTGTGTGGGGAGATTGCAGCTGAAGGGACATTGTGGTAGGGGGAGGTGTTTGAATGGCTGGACAGGGGGTACCCTAGTCAGGTTGGTGGGTTGTGGAGGTTTGGGGTTTTGGGGGGTGGTGGTTGTGATGTGCCCATCCCTGAGGCTATGGGTCCTGGAGGTGGGTACCGCTGGGGGCCTGGTGGTTGCAGAACAGTGGGGGTGAGTGTCTCTTGGGGGGGCGGGACAGGGGGTTAGAGGGAGACTGGTGCTGTGCCAGGGGCTCTAACTGGGCATCCCCGGCTGGTTGCTGGTTTTGTTGCCATGCCCAGTGCACAGAGCTGGGGAAGAGGATCCCTGGCACTAGGTCAGGGGATGCCAGGGAAGCAGAGTGAGAGGTCCCACTGAAAAGCATCAGGGGGTCCTGTTAGATAGAGAAAGGGGTCCCAGACAAATGGCAGGGCAGGTCCTGCTGGAGGGGAGTCCTAGGCAGGCAGTGAGGGACTGAATTCCCAGTGGGGGGTTCCCTTGGGGAGGTCCCTGGCTGATGGGGGCTTTTGGTGGGGGGAACCCTTTGGGATTCCCAACCTGACAGTCATGGTCTGGTGGGGATTCCCTAACTGGTGGGGCTTTGAGGGGTATCTGGGGTCCCTGGCCAGGGACTCTGGGGGGCTGCGTCCCAGGGAATATCTGATGGGCCCCTGGCTGTGGGAACTTCTACTAACCATGATCCTTCTCTCTGATCAACTTGTGCCAGAGTCCTGGCTCCAAGCACTGCCCGACATTCCCCAGTCACGTGCCCTGTCACTGTGAAACTTTCTATCCACTTATCAAACACTGAGTATGAAATCACAGATTTTGCTTTTCTCCTCTTTTGAAAACTGCAGGAACTTTGGTTCTGGTTTGGAAAATTTGTGCCACCAGTCGTTGTTCTCGATGTGGGCGGTGAGGGAGGTGGGAAGGGGGTCAGCACTGCTACATGATGGTCTCTTCCGCAGCATTCTGGACTCATTTGTGAAATCTGGTTTCATTGAGACAAATGCTAATCCAGAGTCACTGTATGGAAAGACAAGGAGTGACTCTGGATGGACAGTGGGGCAAATGAGATCAGCAGTTCTCCCTGTGAGAAGGGGCTCTCATTAGCTGCTCTCCCCGGAGAGCTAAAGGAGGGAAGCTGCTCAAACGCTCTGTCCCTCTCTACTCAGGATATTGGGGTTCAGCTTCCTGGGTCAGATGCTGCAGCCTCCATTGTGATCTGGGAGACCAGGCTTGGCAGCTGCTGCTCCCCCAGTGGGGTTCTGTGCTGGGAAGTGACCTTAATTAAAGCTGCTTCTCTGCTCGGCCCAGGGGATGACTTTCTCCAGCTGGTCCTAGCCCCGTAGGGCAGCCCTGGGCCCTATTAATACTAAATTCTGAGACAGACATTCCAAGTAACTGAAAGGAACGAAGGGAAAATGCTGGGGTCTGGCCTTAAAATGACTCTACACAAACAGACCCCCCCTCATTTCTCATCCCATTAGCAATTTCAGGAGCAAATCCAGCCATGGGGGAGCAAACTTCCCAGGAATGGGACTTTCCTACCAAATGGGCAGGGAGAGGTGATGGGAAAAGGGGAAAGAGAGATCGAAAGGCGCAGTGGGAGAGAAGAGTTTGGAGCGAGATTTCCAGATCTCTAATCTGCCCAGAAAGATGTATTGCTGCACCCTGGATAGAGTCACTTTCCTGTAGAAAAGGTGAGAATCAGACAGAGGAAAATCCAGTTCCTGATTCCATATTCCCCCTGCTGGGGTTTTGCTGCCGTGGGGTCAGTGTCTGAGGGAATCCCCCACAGTGACTCCTTTGGTTCTGCTTTTTTCTAGCCTTGTGTTCAGAGACTTTGTTATGGGATGGGAGGAGGGAGAAGGGAGGTTAAACATGTCTCTGTGGGCTTAGCCTGGCAGGAGGGGCCAGGTCTACACTGTACACAGAGATCAAGCCTTTCTCAGCATGGCAGACTCTAGGGTGTCTGTCTGCAGGGAAAGGGCCTGGGGGAATCATGCTGTGAAATGAGTTAGTGTGTTCTGAAACCTTCACAACTGCCCTTCTCAACCTGCCAGGCTGCGGAATAATGTCCATGTTTCGCTCCAGTTCATCCCGTCCTCTCGTTGGACAGGGTAGAGAAATGGCTGCAGAGGAGCCAGTTCAGGTAGGTATTATCAGGGGGTTGCTGGTGGGATCCTCCAGGAGGGAGAGGGACAGCAAATACACCGGAGATGGGAAGGTTTGCACAGTCTGGTTTGCAGGAAATGCACAGGATGGAGAATGGGAGGAGGACAGGGGTGTGCTAAACCTGCTGGGAGTTATTAATGAGTGGCCTATATTCTTGGAACAGACCCATGAGGTTCGGCGGTGGAAATGCTCTAGTTTGTGGAGCAGAAAATAACCCAGCTCCATGGAGCTGGGAAAACTGACCAGACTCCCAGTGCTGGAGCCCGACCTGAGTAACCAGCGGCTGCTGTGAGATATGAAGGGGGCACCCACTAGTGAGACTTAGGGGAGATTCCCCTCCCTTCACATCCAGCTCTTCAGAATGGGGAGGGTGTTTGGACTTCCTACCAGGGAGCTGTCCCTGGACCCTGCCAGGGCTCCATCTCCTGAATCAGTCAGTGGCTAGTAGGTGTGTGATGGCTCTGCTGGGAGAGAGGAGCGGCTCTCTCTTCGTCCCCTCCCCCTGGTGTTTCCTGGATGCTCTGAGCAGGGTGGGGGTGGGACTCTGACTGCAATCCACCCAGAGTTTCTGTTTGGCTCCTGTCTCGTATGTATAGGGGGGCTGTGAGTGGGGCAGCAGGTACTGAGTGTTGGACTCTCGCTCTTTCAGGGGCTAGTGACCTTCGAGGAGGTGGCTGTGTATTTCACCAGGGAAGAGGGGGCTCTGCTGGACCCCACTCAGAGAGCCCTCTACAGGGATGTCATGCAGGAGAACTATGAGAATGTGACCTCGCTGGGTAAGAGTTACTATCCCCTCAGTTCTTGGAAGGGGAAAAGAAGAGAGATGGTTCATGCCATCCCCCAATTCCACCTCTACTCTGTCCTGTTTCAGCATCACGCCAATATGCCAGTGACACACACGTTGTCAGAGACCGTCCCCTGCTGCAGGACACTTTGGGAACAGAGCAAAGGAGCCGTATCGCACAGCGTCAAATATCTCCTGTTTGCTCAAGTAAAACTGAGGGTTAGGTGCAGCATACTCAGCAGAAGCTTCCTACCCCTGACCTCTCAAACCCTGAACCTTCTCCACCCAGACCTGAATGTGCTTGGGGTGTAACGAGCAGGCTGCTGGAGTCAGAGCTGGTGATCCAGGTTACTTATCACACAGACAGTCCGTGTGTCCTTGAATGCTGACTGGGGGGATCCAGAGAAGGAAGCTCAGTGGTGGATTTAGCGTTAGTGGGGTCCTGTGCTCAGCTCTATTTTAGGGGTCCCTCCTTGGGAGAACAGGCAAGAAAACATTCTTATTTCCCTCCAACCTCCATTTTTCATTCTTTTTTTTCCTTCCTCCTCCTCCTATAAGCAATAGGAAGTAAGTGAAAATAAAGTGAGGTGTATGGATTGTTTTTGTTGTCTAACCGATTTTTCCACAGACCACTTGAAAATCGCTGAGAGTCTTGGTGCACCACTTAATGATCTTCCCATATATTGTTTGTACCGTTAGCTAACTATTTTAAAGCGCTGTGGATAAGAGCCCTTTATTAAAAATTAAAAACGTTGGAGTGCAGGATCTGGCCAGGAGTTAGGGTGTGGGAGGGGGTCAGGGCTGGGGCAGATGGTTGGGTGTGGAGCATGTACCTGGAGCAGCTCCTGTTTCATGCGAGCAATGCAGGTGGGGATGTGGGGGGCAGGAGTCAGGGTGGGCAGGAGGCTTCTGGGAGGGGTGCAGGAGTCAGGGCTGGGGGTGTGAGAGGGGCATGGGGGTGGGGGAGGGAAGCGGTTATGGGTGGGTGCAGGAATCAGAGAGGGTAGGGAACTGGGGTGTTTTTGTGAGGGGTGAAGGAATAAGGGCTGGGGGTGTGAGGGGGGTGCAGGAGTCAGTGAGGTCAGGGTGTTCAGGGTGCAGGAGTCTGGGAGGGAGTTAGGGAGCAGGAGCAGGCTGGAGATTGGGATGCAGTGTCTGGCCAGATTTTAGGATGCAGGAGGGGGCTTCGGTTTGGGGCAGGAGGTTGAGGTGTGGAGTGGTTACCTGGGGCAGCTCCCATTTGGTGTGAGGGGTGCAGGTGGCAATGTGGGGGTGCATGTGCAGGAGCTCCCATTTGGTGCTCAGGGTACAGGGAGTGCAGGAGTCAGAGCATGGGGTGTGAGGGCTCGGTATGTGGGAGGGGGTGCAGGAGTCAGGGCTGGGGGCTGGGAGAGTGGGCTGGGGTACCGGGGGTTGCTCCCAGCCCCCTACCCTGAGTGTCTCAAGCAGGGGTTGGGGGCAGGGGGCTATGTGATAGGGGAGTGCTTTGTAAAGCAGTGAGCAAGTGACCAGGGAGCTTTTCAAACAGGGCTGCTAACAGGGAGTTTTGTGAGGGAGTTTGGAAGGGGAGTGGGAAGGGGGTGAGGTTCTCTTGCCAGTCTTTAAAACATTTAAGCTAGAATACAAATTTCTTGATTGAAACAAAAACCCTGTTGTTAACCTAGGTAGCTGTAGGAGAGAATGCAGGCAGAAGCCCAGAAGCAGAATAGGGGCTATCCTGTTTATTGCACTCAATGTAGCATGTATAATTACCTGCCCTGTGGGCGGGTCTCTTACGGGTGCATTCGGTGCAAGGAGCTCCTGGCCCTCAGACACCGCGTGGAGGCTTTGGAAGCCAGGGTGGTGGAACTGGAGATTCTACGGGAGGCAGAGAAGTATGTTGATGACGCTGTCTGGGACACTTGTAGATTTCTCCCACCTCTGGTCAGACAGCCACTGCACTGTTGAGGAGGATGAAAGGCCCAGGGAAGGAGAGCAGTCAATGGGAGCAGAGGAAAATCTTCCCATAATTGGGACCCTCCTTCCAGATGGTGTTAGGGTCACCTCTTGCACTGATGTTAGCTCTCCAAGGAGGGAACTCCAGTCATTAAGCAAAGGCAGCTGTTAGTAATGGGAGATGTGATCATTAGAAATAGGGATAGCTGGATTTGTGATGACCGGGAGAACCGTATGGTGACTTGCCTGCCTGGTGCGAAGGTTGCAGATTTCTCAAGGCATCTAGACAGATTTATGTGTAGTGCTGGGGAGGAGCCAGTGGTCATGGTACATGTAGATATCAATGACATAAGGAAGGGTAGGTGAGACGTCCTGGAGGCCAAATTTAGTCTGATAGGAAAGAGACTGAAATCCAGGACCTCTATGGTGGCATTCTCAGAAATGCTTCCAGTTCCACGCACAGGGCCAGGTATGCAGGCAGAGCTTCAGAGTCTCAGTGCGTGGATGAGATGATGGTGTAGATTGGAGGCGTTTAGATTTAATAGGAACTGGGGAAACTTTGGGGATGGGGGAGCCTATACAGGAAGGATGGGCTCCACCTAAACCAAAGTGGAACCGGACTGCTGGCACTTAACATTAAAAAGGTTGCAAAGCAGTTTTTAAACTAAGAGTTGGAGGGAAAGCCAATGGCTGCAGAGGAGCTCATGGATGGGACAGAGACTTGTCTTAGAGAAGAATCTAATGATAGAGATTTTTCTAGTTTTAGTCAGGAAGAGAGGCTGGAAGAGGATAAAGTAGGGGCCAGATCAGCCGAGAAGCATTCACACACACAAGCATCAGACACATCAGAAAAGGGCAGACAAATAAACAGAGACAAGTTTTTGAAGTGCTTGTACACAAATGCTAGAAGTCTAAATAAGATGGGTGAATTAGAGTGCCTCGTGTTAAAGGAGCATATTGACATAATAGGCATCAGAGAAACCTGGTGGACTGAGGACAGTCAATGGGACACAATCATTCCAGGGTACAAAATATATTGGAAGGACAGAGCAGGTCATACTCGGGGGGTGGGGAGGGGAGTGGTACTGTATGTTAAAGAAAATGTAAACTCAAATGAAGTAAAAATCTTAAATGAAACTGCATGTTCCATAAAATCTCTATGGATAGTAATTCCATGCTCTGATAAGAATATAACAATAGGGATCTATTATCGACCACCTGTCAAAGACAGTGATAGTGAGGATGAAATGCGAAGGGAGATTAAAAAGGCTATCAAAATAAAGAACTCCATAATAGTGTGGGATTTCAATTATCCCCATATTGACTGCGTACATGTAACGTCAGGACAAAATGCAGAGACAGAATTTCTCGATACTTTAAATGACTGCTTCATGGAGCAGCTGGTACAAGAACCTACAAGGGGAGAAGCAACTCTCGATTTAGTCCTGAGTGGACTGCAGGATCTAGTCCAAGAGGTAGCTGTAACAGGACTGCTTGGAAATAGTGACCATAATGTAACAGCATTTTTAACATTCCTGTGGTTGGAAGAACAGCTCAACACTGTGGCATTTAATTTCAGGAAGGGGAACTATGCAAAAATGAGGGGGTTAGTTAAACAGAAATTAAAAAGGTACAGTGACTAGAGTGAAATCCCTGCAAGCTGCAAGGACACTTTTCAAAGACACAATATTAGAGGCTCAACTTAAATGTATCCCCCAAATTAAAAAACACAGCAAAAGAACTAAAAGAGAGTCACTGTGGCTGAACAACCATGTAAAAAAAGCAGTGAAAGATAAAAAGGCATCTTTTTAAAAGTGGAAGTCAAATCCTAGTGAGGTATATAGGAGAGAGCATAAGCACTGCCAAATTAAGTGTAAAAATGTAATAAGAAAAGCCAAAGAGGAGTTTGAAGAAGGAGCTAGCTGAAAACTCAGAAGGTAACAAAATGTTTTTTAAGTACATTAAAAGCAGGAAGTCTGCTAAACAACCAGTGGGGCCCCTGGACGATTGAAATACAAAAGGAGCCCTTAAAGACTATAAAGTCATTGCGGATAAACTAAATGCATTCTTTGCTTCAGTCTTCCTGGCTGAGGATGTTGGTGAGATTCCCAAACCTTTTGTGGGTGACAAATCTGAGGCACTGCCACAGATTGAAGTGTCAGTAGAGGAGGTTTTGGAACTAATTGATAAACTTAACTGAAACATGTCATCGGAGCCAGATGGTATTTACCCAAGAGGGCTGAAGGATCTCAAATGTGAAATTGGGGAATTATTAGCTATGGTTTGTAACCTGTCCTTTAAATCAGCTTCTGTACCCAATCACTGGAAGATTGCTTATGTAACACCAATATTTAAAAAGGGCTCTAGAGGCGATCCTGGCGGTTACAGACCAGTAAGTCTAATATCTGTACCAGGCAAATTAATTGAAACAATAGTAAAGAATAAAATTGCCAGGAACATAGAAGAACAAAAATTGTTGAGCAAAAGTCAACATGGTTTCTGTAAAAGGGAAATCATGTCCTACTAATCTGTTACAGTTCTTTGAAAGTGTCAACAAACATGTGGACAAGGGGATCCAGTGGACGTAGTGTACTTAGATTTCCAGAAAGCCTTTGACAAGGTCCCTCACCAAAGGCTCTTACATAAATTATTTTATCATGGGATAAGAGGGAAGATCTTTTCATGGATTGAGAACTGGTTAAAAGATAGGGAAGAAAGCGTAGGAATAAATGGTAAACTTTGAGAATGGAGAGGAGTAACTAGTGGTGTTCCCCAAGGGTCAGTCCTCAGACCAATCCTATTCAACTTATTCATAAATGATCTGGAGAAAGGAGTAAACAGTCAGGTGAGGTGGAGATGCAGTTCTGGTGGGACCCAACTGAGAGTGCCAATTCAGGACAAATCGCTTAAAACAGGGCAGTTACAGCCCAAGGCTGGGATTTTTCCACCTCTAAGGCAAACCAAACCAGCCAGACAAAGAGAACATTGGTTTCACCCCACTGGTTAACCACAAGTCACACAAGCAATTCCCTTAGACACTCCAGTCTTCCAGTATCCCCACCAGTGCACTCGTCCTGGGGATGAATGGTTATGAAAACCAAACAACCCAATAAAAGAAAAAGGTTCTGTCGATCCCAAAGAATCAAGCCCCAGACCCAGGTCAATATACACATCAGGTCTTACCCACAAATGACGCTGTTGCCAATCCTTTAGAATCTAACATCTAAAGGTTTATTCATAAAAGGAAAAAGATAGAGAGGAGAGCTAGAATTGGTTAAATGGAATCAATTATATGCAGTAATGGCAAAGTTCTTAGTTCAGGCTTGTAGCAGTGATGGAGTAAACTGCAGGTTCAAATCAAGTCTCTGGAGTTCATCCCCCTCTGGGATGGGTCAGTAAGTCCTTTGTTCAGAGCTTCAATTTGTAGCAAAGTTCCTCCAGAGGTAAGAAGCTGGATTGAAAACAAGATGGAGATGAGGCATCAGACGTCTATAGCCTTTTCCAGGTGTAAGAACACTTCTTTGTTCTTACTGTGGAAAATTACAGCAAAATGGAGTCTGGAGTCACATGGGCAAGTCCCTGCATACTTTGAGTTACAAGGCATATCTGCCTTCTCTCAGTGGGTCAGTTGAATAGCTGATGGCCGTTAATGGGCCCTCAAGCATGCTAGGCAGAGCTAACACCAACTTGTCTGGGATGTCTCCCAGAAGCACAGCAGAAGTTCGAAATACAGTGTAGAGCCAATACTCATAACTTCAACTACAAAATTATACATACATATAGACACCACAATTATAACCAGCAACCCATAACCTGGTCTTGGACACCTTATATGACCCCCTTTACATAAGATTTGGTGCCACTACAGGACCTTGGTTGCAACCATGTTCTATATGGTCCCAGAGTATATCAATAACATCACAATACCAAACTGCTCAAGATAGTTAAGACCAAAGCAAACTGTGAAGAACTTCAAAAAGATCTCACAAAACTAAGTGACTGGGCAACAAAATGGCAAATATATATAAATGTAAAGTAATGCACATTGGAAAAAATAACCCCAACTATACATACAATATGATGGGGGCAAAATTAGGCTAATCAGGAAAAAGATCTTTTTGTCATTGTGGATAGTTCTCTGAAGACATCCAGCAGTGTGCAGCGGAAGTCAAAAAAGCAAACAGGATGTTAGGAATTATTTAAAAAGGGATGGACAGTAATACAGAGAATATCTTATTGCCCTTATAGAAATCAGTGGAAATAACTAATTTAGACCCCATCATTCTGTATGTATAATTGGGATTGTGTTTTCCAATGGGCTGCACTATGTGTTATCCTGACATCTAGTACTGCTGAGATCCTGCATTCAGTAATATCCCTGCCCTTCCTGTTCCCTTTCTCCACTGAACCCCACGCTTATGTTTCCAGTTTCCGCAGGACTCTCTCTTTGTCTCTGGACCTCTCTGTCAGCAAGAAGCAGTGCCAGGGAGACTGATTTCTGGGATGTAGATTTACTTTGTGTGTTTTAGGAGACTTTTTGAAATTGAGTGTCTGTGACATAAAGCACAGTACGATCTGGACTGTTGAACAGCTCTGTCCACTCAGTTCCCCAAGCTGGGGTGCCTTTTCCACTGCTCTACTGTGAGAGCAGCCACTCCTGGGCAGTTCACAGGCAGTCTCCAGCATGTAACTCGCTCCCAGCTACACAGTTTTGAGTGCTGCTAGTCAGTGACTCACAAATTACAGTACCTCACAGGAGAACCCCAGAAAATTCTCTGCTCCCAGACTTCCCCCAGAAATGTGCATCTTGCACTGTCCAGCACACTCCTGAAGAATGGGAGCTCATATGAAATCTGTTTCATAAGTGGAAAGTGACATGCACCAGCCTTGTTATTCCAGATGGAGTTTCCAACACACTTTAATCCAAACACACTGGTTTGATTAAAAAAAGGAAACAAAATTATTAACTACTGACAAAAAGATTTTAAGTGACTACAAGTAATGAGGCATAAAAGTCAGAATTGTTTATGGAAGAAAAGCAAGATAAAACACAAACTAATGTTTAACTTAACAAACCAAAAGGGATTTAAAACAAATGTTTCTCTCACCGTCTGCTGAGACAGGCTGGTTTTCCTTTCAGCCAGGACTCCCCCTAACCTGCCCCTGCCGCCCGCATTCAGTTCTTCAGGAGTTGTCATGAGCAGAGGAAAAGGGGAGAGAGAGAGTCCCATGCATTTTCCTCACCTCTTTTTATAATTCAGTCCTTTGTACTAGAAACCACTTCAGTTCCCAGCTGAGTCATGGTGACAGGCTGTCATAGATACGAGCTTGAAGTGTCCCTGTGATGGAATGTAAATGTCATCTTCACACCTTCCCCCTCCTGGAGAATGGCTGTTTGACCAGCTGTTTGCCTTGCTGTCTCTGAGGAACTTAGGGTTAGGGATGCAGCTTTTTCAGTAACATCATACTGTAAAATCTCATAACTTTACATACAATGTTGCTACACATTTTAACAGGAGGATATTCAGTAGATTATGTCTTTTCAAATGGTACCTCACAAGCCATACAGTGATAAATGAAGGGGAGGGGAGGGGAGGGATCTCCATTTTATAAACACCCAGCCAGCCAGTTGGCTGTAAAATCCCTGTTGTTGCAAGTTCTCTGCTTGCTTTAACTTTAAAGGATTAACAAGCCAACAGAGCTTTTTTTTTAAAAAAAAAAAAATATTGGGCACCTGACCAAAAGAGCCAATGGAAAGGCTAGAACTTTGTTAAATGGGAAAGTAACTTTCCCTTTGTCTGTTCTCCAGAGGAGACATGGAGTAGCAATGCTGTGTAAGGCTTGAAGCAGGTATGAAAATTCATTTTTCATACCTAGAAGAAATTATTTGGATAGGGAATGTTTGGACAGACACAATCAGGTTTTTTTTTATTTTGGCTTTCGGATCTCCTCTGTGCTGTCTCAGATGTTTTTGTTTGCTTGTAAGCTTTAAGCTGAACCCCCAAGCAAGCTATAAGCAAAAAGCCTAAGTTCCAGATGTACTGTTTTCCTTTTCAATTTTAATAAAAAATTTACCTCTTTTAAGAACAGGATTGGATTTTTGGTGTCCTAAGAAGTTTGTGTGTTGTTTGATTAGCTGGTAGCCACAGCTAATTTCCTTTGTTTTCTTTCTCAGCTCTTTCCCGGAGGGAAAGGGCTGAGAGTGCCCCAGAGGGAAGAATTCTCAAGTGCTCCTTCCTGGGTCCAAGGGTTTGGGGGTTTTTTGCATTTGGGTGGTGGCAGCATTTACCAAGCCAACGTCAGAGAAAAGCTGTAACTTTGGGGTTTTAATTCAAGCCTAGAGTGGCACAAATTAATTTGTAGAATCCTGTCGGGCCCCCCCTTTCTGCACTTGGAGTGATAGAGTGGTGATTCAGCCCTGACACATACTATGAACAAAATTGATCATAATTTTCTAAAAGGGTGAACATAGGGAAACAGACTTGCACAGTGTGTGTCTGTGTGTTCCCAACATATATGTGGGTATTACAGTCCCTCACAAGCAGAGTGTTTGGCATCTTCAAACACCTGAGGAATCGGTCCTGGGAATTCACTGGTTTATTAAGTGACACTATATGGAATTGAGAGACACTTTATATTATTATTATTATTATTTTATTATAAATACCGTGGCAAATTGCCGGTACTGTTATGCTGGGTCTCACGCTTTCTCTTCTTTGGGGAAGGTTCAGGGTGCCATTGCTTGCCTCTGAATTGGTATTTTAATTACCCCACTAGTGTCCTTGAGGAGGGGAGTGGAGAGGGAGGGACCTGGGCCCACCCTCTTCTCCAGGTCCCAGCCCAGGGGCCCTGAAGTTAGTGGTGAACCACTTGAACTGGCGAGTCCTTCCTCTGGGCTACTTCCTGCTCCTGCCCTTCAGCTTGTGGGGGCTTCCTGCCCTCCCTCTTTACAAGCCAAGTGCCCCTTATCTAGGGTCTTGGACTTCTTAGCCCACTGCAGCACTTCTCCAAACTTTCCTCTGCTTCCCTTCAAACTGTTCTCTGCTCCAGTACCAATCCTTTCTGCTCCAACTCCTTCCCTGTCTGATTGGAGCAGGGGTCTTTATCAGGTGGCTGACTGCAGGTGCTCCAATTGGCTTCAGGAGCTCTAGTTAATCTATAGCAAACTTTCTTCCCTCTACAGGGAGTAAGGCTCCCTTCTAACCCTGTTCTGCTGCCCTCTGGCCACGCTGTATTACACTGTGTACTGAGAACTCCAAGGCCTTTCCATGCCATGTGCTGTGAAGCTTGTGTTTGGGACACAGGAAGTAGAAGCCACTTGGCAAAGGGAATATAAAGGGCATCTGCATCATCTCCATTTTGTCTTCAATCCCCCTTCCTGCCTCTAGAGCAACTTCTCTACAAACTGAAGGCTTGAACAAAGGACTGAATAATGTGGATGTGTACCAGGGAGCCTTTCAAGCCAGAATCTCACCAATACTGCTAAGAACCAGATGTGTAGATTTCTGAATGTCTGACTGCTTTCCCATTTAACAACTCCCTTTTTCTTTCTTTCTTTTATAATAAACCTTTAGTTTAGATGCTTTCTTGCTTATAAACCTTTAGTTTAGGTGCTAAGGATTGGCTGGCATCATAGTATTTTGGGTAAGATCCAAACCCATAATGACCTGGTAATGTGGCTGACTCTGGGGTCAGAAGAACACTTTGTTTATGTGAGCAGAGTTTTTAAATAACCTCTCACTGTGCTGGACCTAGATGCTGATTGGGAGTCAGAGAACTAGAATGCAATAAAGGGAGCCGTGTGATTTCTTTTTTCAATTTCTCGATAACCAGTGTGGGGGATCAGAAGCACAGTTCGTGACTGGTTGGTGAGTTTAACTTCCGTGTTAACCACCAGTTTGGGGAGCCTCTGCTCTCCCTTTTTCAGCTTTCCCTGGTCTTGGCATTTTCAGTGAGGACTAGCCCAGGCACACCAGGTCTCACTAAGTATTAAAGTTAAATTAATAGAATGTTTTTTATGACAAAGTTTGATGAAATCAACAGAACTCCTTTGTCTTCTTTCATCTGAGCAGGTTTTCCAGTTTCCAAACCTGATGTGATCTCCCAGCTGGAACAAGGGGAAGAGCCATGGGTCTCAGACCTGCAGGGTTCAGAGGGAAAACAGACCCTGAGATCTCCCTGCGGAGGTGAGGAAACATTAAGCCAACTGTGAGTGTGAAAGTGCCTGAAGAAAACATCTGGGATGCCCTACAAAGCCCTTGAGAGGCCTCTCAGTTCATTATTGTTGCCAGCAGGGGTCATATCCTCAGGATAACTATAGCTCATGGCTTCCTGTAGATTCTAGCAGACACAAGGCAGTAGCTTCCTCTCTTCCCCTTGAGAATTTGGATGGGATTTAAAAGCCAAATTGATCCCCTCCTCTCTCCTGTTTTGGGGAAGAGTATGGGGGAGTTCAGTTTGTGATTTTTATTTGACCTCCCTCCAGCACTTAGTTTGTTTTGGATTTTCACTTTTCATCCCTGTTTGAGGTTTCTGTCTTTTTCACAGCAGGTGATGCAATGACATGTGAGAAAGAGGAGCAGAATTCTCAGCAGAAAAATGTTCAGCAACTGGATAAACACAGAGCATTATTGCAAAGATCAAAAAGCAATGTGTCCAGGAGTCATGAGGAGGAAAAATCCTGTGAGATTCAGCACAGACCAGAAAGAGAGCAAGGAAACCAGCCAAGGGAGAAATTGGGTAAACGTATTTCCTCTCAGGGAACTCAGAAGGACCTCAGGGAAACCACAACAAAGCAGGAAATCATCATTAGAAAGAGAAAAAATACATGCACAGAGTGTGGAAAAAACATATGTGACTACTCAGCCCTTCTTAATCATCAGAGAATCCACACAGGCGACTGGCCCTATGAACGCAGTGAGCATGGGAAAACTTCACTCACAGATCATCCCTTTCTGTTCATCGGAGAATCCACACAGGGGACAGGCCCTATGAATGCCGTGAGTGTGGGAAAAGGTTCATTGAAAGATCAGCCCTTTCTCTACATCAGAGAATCCACACAGGGGAGAGGCCCTTTAAATGCAGTGAGTGTGGGAAAACCTTCATTAGCAGCTCAAACCTTTCTAAACATCAGAGAATCCACATGGGGGAAAGGCCCTATGAATGCTGGGAGTGTGGGAAAACCTTCACTAGCAGCTCAGCCCTTTCTAATCATCAGAGAATCCACACGGGGGAAAGGCCCTATGAATGCCGTGAGTGTGGGAAAATTTTCACTTACAGATCAGGCCTTTGTAGACATCAGAGAATCCACAAAGGGTAGTTGTCCTACAAATGCAGTGAGTGTGGGAAAACCTTCACTAGCAGCTCAGCCCTTTCTCAGCATCAGAGAATCCACACAGGGGACAGGCCCTATGAAAGCAGAGAATGTGGGAAAACCTTCTCTTGGCACTCAGCCCATATTAGCCATCAGAGAATCTGCAAGGGCGATGAACACAGAGATAACAATGCAATCTCCTGAGAATCGGAAAAGAGCCCCAGCATGGAACACACAGGAGTTAATGGATCTGATAGCTGTATGGGGAGAAGAGTCAGTGCTTTCAGAACTGCAGTCCAGCAGACGAAATGAGAAAACCTTTGAAAAGATTTCTAATGCCATGCGGGAGAGAGGACATAGCAGAGACTCACTGCAGTGCAGAGTTAAAGTAAAGGAGCTCAGACAGGCGTATCGGAAGACCAAAGCAGCAAAGGGCAGGTCAGGATCTGGCCCCAAAACATGCCGCTTCTATGATGAGCTTAACGCAATATTGGGGAACTGCGCAACGACAAACCCCCCCTTGTCTGTGGATTCAGAGGTGGGGGTAGTGATCTCTGCCACTGCCGAAGATTTAGAGGACGGTGAAGATCACGATGAGGCCCAAGAGGAGGACGATCCAGCAGAGAGCACAGAGCATTCAATTCCACCTAACAGCCAGGATCTTTTCCTAACCCTTACAGAAGTACCCTGCCAGCCCTCTCAAGCCAGTAGCACAGAAAATGATGCTGTGGAATCGTCCTTTGGTGAGTGCACTTTTTATTATTAAAAGCGTAGGTTTATTGAGTGATTTGGCATGAGTGCTTGCATGCAGTAGCTGGAATTAGAGTTACTGGTACAGTCTGTTAACATGTCTGGGGATGGAGCGAAAATCCTCCAGGGACATCTCTATGAAGCACTCCTGGAGGTACCCCAAAAGCCTCTGCAGAAGGTTTCTGGGCAGGGTGGCCTTATTCCGTCCGCCATGAAACGGAACTTTACCACGCCATGCCTGCAGCACGTAATCAGGAATCATTGCATGACATATCCTAGCAGCTAATGGACCTGGGGACTGCTGGCATTCAAGAAGCATTTCTTTTTCTCTGTCTGTTATCCTCAGGAGAGTGATATCGTTCATGGTCACCTGTTAGAAAGTAATGTACTTTTAGTAAGGGAACAGAGATGACCATTCATTCCTTTCTTCTATGCTGACCCAGTAAATGAAAAACCTTTCCTAAAACAATGACCCATGTGGTGGTTGTTAGAAAGCTATTCATTCCTACGGGGCGGTGTCCCCTAGCACTTGGCCAGCATGAATCATCGCTATTAATTGCCATGGCAGAGGGGGGATGGGGTGAGGTAGATGGCATTAAAGCTAACTCCAAAGTGCAGCACAGATGATTGTGGGAGGGAACTTGTATTTCCCTGTGCTGCACCTTTTCCATGGCTTAAGAAAAGAAACCAGTGTTGTTCCTTAAAGCACTTTTCCTCAATACCGTTCATGCTACCTGATAATAGCAGGGGGTGCAGGGTACTACAAGCCACTGCACGGTTCACTACCAAATAACTTACCATTGTCTCCGGACATGGTCTGTGTGCTCCCCTGACCTGCGTCTGAGCTAAAATCTCAGTCCTCAGCCACAAGCAATAAGTATTAAAAGAATCCTAAGGCGACCTTGTGGTAAAGTTACATGTTCAAGGTACGGTGAATAGCGCAGTTCACTGAGAAAGACTGTATCCATTGTTCTGTGAAATGTGTCTCTTATGATTCTTCTATCACTCTTTCCACCCCCCACCCCCCCCCACACAGCTGCACATTTCTCCAGCGTCCCTCTCCCTTCTCCTGTCCGACGGGGAGGTCACATAAGAAGGCTAAGAAAAAAGAGGACGCGTGAGGAGATGTTCACAGAAATTATGGCAGTAACCCGTACTGAGAGAGCTCAGCAGGGGGACTGGAAACAATTGGTCACAAAGTACAGGGAGGCTGCCAGTCAACGCGAAGACAGGAGGGACGCTAAAAATGATTTCAGGTGGCAGGAAGATCAGCGCTGGCGGGCAGCAACGCTGGATCTTCTTCGTGATCAGACTGACATACTCCGCGATATGCTGGAAGAGCTGCGGGGTCTCAGGTTGCCACTGCAGCCCATGTATAACCTCCCTCAGTACTCACCCTGTCCCATACCTTCCAGAACCAGGCGTGTAAGAACGCGTGGGGGAAGGCTATCTGCACCAGCCAACTACACCCCTGTGGACAGTCCAACCAGAAGGCTGTCATTACATTAAAAAGCCCTTTATGTTATGTTTCTTCCCTCCTGTGCTCCTCCCAAACCTCTCCCTTGGCACCTTTTACTTTCTTTACTCTCAGGACATGCTATTCAAAGGCAGTGTGAGGGTGGGTTGTTAAAGAAATAAAGCATGCAGCTTTGGAAAGCGTCAGGGAAGCTAGTTTGCAGCATCAGGAGTTAACACATGGGGAGGTGGGTAATACAGGGGAAATAAACAAAGCAGTCACACCGTACCATGGTCCATGATAAATCTTGTTATGTCTTCTCTGATGCGCCTTCTTCTTACCAACCTCCCTCCCCCTTCCTCCAAACCTCCCTCACTCCCTTCCCCGGAGAACCCCGAGTTATGAAATTTCATGCACAGGATTGTAACAGCAAGCATGATGATTGATTGCTGAAAGGGTCTGATTTTTAATAAAGAACTCAATTTCTTTAACAAATAACAGTAATTTTATTTTCAATAAGCAAGCAGTTAAGGAAGGGTGCAGGGAAGCTCGTTTGCAGCAGCCAGAGTCAAGACATGGGGAGGTAGGTAATAACAGGGAAATAAACATACCAATCACACCGTTCCCTGGTCCATGAAGCCACTTCTGGGCTCCCTTAACTGACTTTGTCTTTCCTTTCTACATCCCTCCCTAACCCTAGCCATTTACTATTCTCCTCCCAAAAAAACCCTATTAATGTAATTCTATTCGCAGGCTTCTAAATGCAAGAGGGAGGATGCGCTGCTTACAGTGACTGTCTTTTAATAAAGAATTCAATGTTTTCCACAGACACAGACGGCTATTTTAATTACCGTAAGCAAGCAGTTGTGGAAGGGTGCAGGGAAGGCAGCTTGCAGCAGCAGGACTGAATACATGGGGAGGGTGGTAATCAATGGAAAAGAAACTCAGCAGTACCCTGGCCCATGAGGAAGCTACTTTTCAGGGCTTCTCTGATGCGCACAGCATCCTGGTGTGATCTTCTAATTGCCCTGGTGTCTGGCTGCGCATAATCAGCAGCCAGGTGGTTTGCCTCAGCCTCCCACCCCGCTATAAAGGTCTCCCCCTTACTCTCACAGAGATTGTGGAGCACACAACAAGCAGCAATGACAAAGGGGATATGGGTTTGGCTAAGATCTGAGCGGGTAAGAAGCGTTCGCCATCTTCCCTTCAATCTGCCAAATGCACATTCTACCACCATTCTGCACTTGCTCAGCCTGTAATTAAACAACTCCTGAGCACTGTCAAGGCTGCCTGTGTATGGCTTCATTAGCCAGGGCATCAAGGGGTAGGCTGGGTCCCCAAGGATAACTATAGGCATTTCAACATCTCCAACTGTTATTCTCTGGTCAGGGAAGTAGGTCCCTTGCTGCAGCCGTTTAAACAGTGTAGTACTTCTGAAGACACGTGCGTCATGAACCCTTCCTGGCCATCCCACGTGGATGTTGGTGAAACGTCCCTTGTGATCCACCAAGGCTTGCAGCACCATCGAAAAGTACCCCTTGCGGTTTATGTACTGGGCGCCCTGGTGCTCCGGTGCCAAGATAGGGATATGGGTTCCATCTATGGCCCCCCCACAGTTAGGGAATCCCATTGCAGCAAAGCCATCCACAATGGCCTGCACGTTTCCCAGAGTCACAACCTTTCGAAGCAGCAGCTTAATGATTGCTTTGGATACTTCCAGCACAGCAGCCCCCACAGTAGATTTTCCCACTCCAAATTGATTACCGACTGACCGGTAGCTGTCTGGCGTTGCAAGCTTCCAGATGGCTATTGCCACTCGCTTTTCCACTGTGAGGGCTGGTCTCATCCTGGTATTATGCCATTTCAGGACAGGAGAAACCGAGTCACAAAGTTCAAAGAAAGTGCTCTTACGCATGCGAAGGTTCCGCAGCCACTGCGAATCATCCCACACCTGCAGGACTATGCGGTCCCACCAGTCAGTGCTTGTTTCCCGTGCCCAAAAGTGGCACGGAACGGGTAGAACCTCCCCCAAAACCGTCAGGAGCTCCAAAGTGCTGGGGCCCGGGGTGTTGGAAATCTCGTTCTCCAAGTCCTCATCACTGTCGTGCCTGCAGTCAAGCATTCTCTCTTGCATTTCTGACTCATGGTTCAGCATGGATAGCACGAGAATGCATGAACTATTTACAGCATTTGCGATCAAGGGTAAGAGCAGACCTGGATCCATGCTTGCTGCAAAATGGCGTTTTCTCACTGCAGCCAGTAAAAACCGCGCGAAGTGACTGTGTGCCGCTGACAGGAAGGGAGGAGGTGAGGCTGTACCCAGAACCACCCACGACGGGGATTTTGGCCCCATCATGCACTGGGGTAGTAACCCATAATTCCAAAGGCCAGGGACCTGTGCAGGAACTGTGGGATAGGTACCCAGAGTGCAACGCTCAGGGAAAAGATGGACGCCAGGGAACATGGACGCTCAACATCGATGTAAGTAGCCCTAGTGTGGACGCGCAAAATCGATTTTATAAACCCTGCTTTATAAAATCGATTTTAATAACATCGATTTTAAGCTGTAGTGTGGACGTGGGCTGTGGGAAAACCTTTTCTTGGCACTCAGCCCATATTAGCCATCAGCGAATCTGCAAGGACGATGAACACCATAAAAACCTCTAGGGCTATCAGTTTTTTTTCTTTAATACTTTTCCTGATTCCCACATAATAACTTTTAAATCTGTTTGAACGGTTTGCAGCACTGTTATCCTTCAGCTTGTCCAGATGAGTGGCCCATTTATGCCTTTTGTAGTTTGCCTTCTTTTGAGGCGGGCCCATTTAGCTTGACGTCTGTAGTATGTAAGGTCTTGGAAAAAATTTTAAGGGAGAAAGTAGTTAAGGACATAGAGGTCAATGGTAATTGGGACGAACTGCAACACGGATTTACTAAAGGTAGATCGTGCCAAACCAATCTGATCTCCTTCTTTGAGAAGGTGACGGATTACTTAGATAAAGGAAATGCGGTAGATATAATTTACCTAGATTTCAGTAAGGCGTTCGACACGGTTCCGCACGGGGAGCTGTTAGTTAAATTGGAAAAGCTGGGAGTGAATATGAAAGTTGTAAGGTGGATAAGGAACTGGTTAAAGGGGAGACTCCAGAGGGTCGTATTGAAAGGTGAACTGTCGGACTGGAAGGAGGTCACCAGTGGAGTCCCTCAAGGATCGGTCTTGGGACCGATCTTATTTAACCTTTTTATTACTGACCTTGGCACAAAGAGCGGGAATGTGCTAATAAAGTTCGCGGATGACACGAAGCTGGGGGGTATTGCTAACACGGAGAAGGACAGGGATACTATTCAAGAAGATCTGAACCACCTTGTAAACTGGAGTAATAGAAATAGGATGAAATACAATAGTGAAAAGTGCAAGGTCATGCATTTAGGAATTAATAATAAGAATTTTGGATATACGTTGGGGGCGCATCAGTTGGAAGCGACGGAGGAAGAGAAGGACCTTGGGGTACTGGTTGATAGCAGGATGACTATGAGTCGCCAATGTGATACGGCTGTTAAAAAAGCAAATGCAATTTTGGGATGCATCAGGCGGGGTATTTCCTGCAAGGATAAGGAGGTGTTAGTACCGTTGTATACGGCGTTGGTGAGACCCCATCTGGAATACTGTGTGCAGTTCTGGTGTCCCATGTTCAAGAAGGATGAATTCAAACTGGAACAGGTTCAGAGACGGGCTACGAGGATGATCCGAGGAATGGAAAAACTGCCTTATGAAAGGAGACTCAAAGAGCTTGGCTTGTTTAGCCTGGCCAAAAGAAGGCTGAGGGGGGATATGCTCGCCCTATATAAATATATCAAGGGGGTTAACGTTAGGGAGGGAGAGGAATTATTTAAGTTTAGTACTAATGTAGCCACGAGGACGAATGGGTATAAACTGGATATTAGGAAGTTTAGACTTGAAATTAGACGAAGGTTTCTGACCATTAGGGGAGTGAAGTTCTGGAATAGCCTTCCGAGGGAAGTAGTAGGGGCAAAAGACTTTCCTGGCTTTAAGACAAAGCTTGATAAGTATATGGAGGGGATGTTATGATAGGATCGTCAATTTGGGCAATTGATCTTGAATTACCACCAGACAGGTCTGCTCAATGGTCTGCGGAGAGATGTTGCATGCGATGGGTACTGAGTTGCTGCGGAGAACTCCTTCTTGGGTGCTGGCTGGTGACTCTTGCCCACATGCTCAGGGTTTAGCTGATCGCCATATTTGGGGTCGGGAAGGAATTTTCCTCCAGGGCGGATTGGCAGGTGCCCTGGAGGTTTTTCGCCTTCCCCTGCAGCGTGGGGCACGGGTCGCTTGCTGGTGGTGTCTCTGCAGCTTGAGGTCTTCAAACCATTTTTGAGGATTTCAATAACTCGGTCCTGAGATAGGGGTTGTATAAAATTGGATGGGTGGGGTTCTGTGGCCTGCCTTGTGCAGGAGGTCAGACTAGATGATCAGATTGGTCCCTTCTGACCTATGAGTCTATGAGTCTATGAGTCCTTTCTGTCAACTCAATTATCCCATGAGTAGTTGGAGTGTGCCCTTCCTATGAGGAACCAGGGAGCGTCACACTTATACCATTCCTCCTGTTGCAAAGTTATTGTTAGAGTCACCAATGATACAGATTGTATCATTGCGAGTTGTTCTCACGTTGCTCTGGGTTGTGCTGAAGAGCAGTTATATTGGGAATTTTTCATATTATAGTTAAATAAAGAGGAGCAGGGAGGAAAAGTGTCATTTCAGCCTCTGTGACACTGGAAGGAGATGGGGTGACTCAGAGATTCCTTCCTTCCCCATCACTCCAGAACTGTTACCTTTTGGCTTCCCTGTGCAGAGTTTATTTTCATCACATTCTATCCCTCCACTTCTCACAGTGTCATATGAGGAAGAGTTCTCAGCTCCCTGTGCTTGGAGATGATGCTTTGATTTCTTTAATCCTATATCAGAGTCACTATGAGTGGAGATGAAAGTGTCAAAGACCTGGGAGGGGGATTTAAATGGATCCCAAACATAGTGTGGTTATTTGGCATTTAAATTCCAGGTTTCATCTATTGGTAAAGCCACTTCTGGCAAGGGAACTATTTTTTCCCCCATTATGGGGATGCTAGGATATTTACAAAATTGTAAGTAACATAACTGACTATTGAGAGACTGCTGAGTGAAGCTGCTTTCAATGGATCAGAGGAGAATGTGATGGGAGAATCTCTTGTCCTGATTCGGAATAAGCAGATGTAGCCTGCTCTGGAATTTCTCTTGATGCTTTCATTGTCATGTATTCTGTCTCTCTGTGATGTGGGTTTCTATCTTTCCTGAAGGCTGTTTGCTCACCCAATTGGATATTAGTTCAGTTTGATAGGACGTAGCTCAGATTTCTTGGAGAATTTAAGAGAAATTAGGACTTTAGGAAATGGTCATTTGTCACTTCAGCTTTGCTTTTTCCCCACCCCTCCATGATGACACGGAGAAAGTTCAAGTGCAGTTCTGTCAACAGTGGAGAACTCTCCAATTCACTGCACATGCTAACAAAGAAACAGCAGTGATTTAAAATCTCCATTCGGAAATGGTGAACAACAGCAGAACCCCAATTAACTGAAGGAAGTGCATATGATCACACTGTAGTTCAATTCTTTAAGTCAGTATTTTCTCAGATGATTTGGGGAGAGAATTCCACATTAAGTGATTTTTAACTTGGCAAAATGCCAATGTATTTGGTTCCTGAAGCATTTTTGTAACCCATGCCCCACAGAAGATCTTTCCTAGCTAATCGTATGGTATTCGGAATGCTCTCCTTCACGATGCAGATGTGGAGGAAAGAGAAGTGGTATTTTTGTTGAATTTATCCTTAATAGATGCTCAAAATGTGTATAAAATGAAATCAATGTTGGAAATCTAATAGATGCAGAAAAGTAGCAGTTGTAAAATAGAAATTCTAGCCCTGGTAACGAAGATTCTGATCCAGGCCTGTATCCAGTCCTTTCTGCAAGAATATCCAAAAAATATTGTTTCACTTCATAAATACAGTTGTGTGGCAGTAAATGATGACCCTAAAGTTTCATAAAAGCAAAGAACGCTGAACACAAAATGTGGGAAATACAGATGTATCTGAGAAGATGGCTTGGAATGAAGGAAGACAAAAATTGATCAGTCGAGAGAAAAGGCACTGTTTCCCTCTGGTTTGGAGCTTCTCTTACAACTACTGGAATAGAAAACCTAAGCAAATGGTGTTCTATTGTTGCAAAGGAGATTGAAGTGAGGCCGTTTTCTCCAGATAAAAGAAAATGGTCATGTCAGGAGTGGGATTTGAAACCACTTCTCTGTGCAGAGACCAGAACACCTAAGAGATAGGAAGAGAGAGTCTTAAAATTGGCACTTTAGACCAGTCCACAATCCTAATGCTACAAAGGATGTGACTTATCAACCCTAGTTTTCATTAATATTTGATGACACTCTTTAGGGAGGTTGAGATGGCACATCTCTTTCAACTCCTAGAGACCTTCTACAGCACAGCTGATTTTAGACACACTCATCCGGACCTAAAGTTACACGTTTCCTGGAGCTCCATGAGTTCTGCGGTGTTGGAATCTCCCTGCTCACGTTTTAAGTGAACAAAAGATGGTTGCTGGCATGCTGAGAAAGTAATGGTGACCCTCAAAATCCTGCCCTGGGGGCCAGACAGTTAAGCAACCAGCATCCACAACCTCTACTGTGATAGCATCCTGTCCGGCAACAGTTCACTTATCAATAGCTGGGGTGTGAAATCCTCATTTCTTTGTTCTATCACTGTAGTCTCCACTTTCCTATTGCTTGTCTGTATAATCTCTGTCTGGTTCTGTGATTGTTTCTGTCTGCTATATAATTAATTTGTTGGATGTAAACTAAGGTGGTGGGGTATAATTGGTTAGATAATCATGTTACAATATGTTAGGATTAGTTAGTTAAACGTCAGTAAAATGATTGGTTAAGGTATAGCTAAGCAGAACTCATGTTTTACTATATACTCTGCAGTCAGTCAGGAAGTAAGGTGGGGAATGGGAATAGGGGTAGGGGAATTGCAATTATGTTTTGCTAAGGGGGGGAATAGGAACAGGGAATGGGAACAGGGACACAGGCAAGGCTCTGTGGTGTCAGAGCTGGGAAGGGGGATACTGAGGAAGGAAATTGGAATCATTGCTTGCTGGAAATTTACTCCAATAAACATCAAATTGTTTGCACCTTTCAACTCCATGTATTGCTGCCCTCTGGTCACGCGAGAAGGCCCAGAGAGTGGGAGGGTGATGGGATAACAAGTACGTCTTTCAGAGTGTGAAACCAGTACCAGTATCATTAATCTTACCTAAGCCGTGGTTACATAGTGCTAAATGAAAGGAAAGATTGTTCTCTCAAGGTAGCTATTACAGGGATGGAAAACCCCTCCACTCACTGTAGCACTGTCTATTCCACAGTGCTGGAGCAGAGTGAGACTAGATCTGGCTGCAGTTTGATGCTGTGGATGTTCAGGCACCAAGACAACAGCAATGACCACACACTAATGCTACCGTAGTTGGCAGGATTTGAACCTGCATAAGGAGACCCCAATGGATTTCTTATCCATCGCCTTAACCACTCAGCCACAACTACTTGATGTACAGGGGCTTCACTACACAATGATTCTGTTCTCACAAAATTGTCACTTCAAATTGCTCAGACCAGCTCCCCCAGCACACTCCTGGCTGTGCATTAATGTAAGTGTGTCCGTGGCTGAACAGCAAGAGTTCCTGCCCATTTCCCTTTCGGCTGGAGCATGGTTAGAGAGTGTTTGCGGTTAACGACATTTCTATTGATTGTTGTTCATTCCCCACACTGACAATTCAGACCGTCCCTTTCCTATTCGAATCTCCACCAGATCATGCCAATGGCCGGGGACAGGATTTCTCTGGGGCACTGAAATATTTCAGGGGATTGGTGCATAAGCTCAGCCTTGCATCCATCGCTGATGTTTCTTGGACCGACAACAGCAGCGTAAAGAAAGAGCTGAGCCAATATCTCACTGTCGGAGGTGAAGGTGGCCACGTCCTCTTTGTTACCTCCAGGGGAATAAGGCAACGCTTCAAAGGAAAACATTAGAAATGGTAGGGGAGAAATAGGAAAGGAAAAAGCCCCTTTTCTCAGGAGATACAAACTCAACTCCCTCCTGTCTCTTATCACCAGTGGATTATGCCTCCCTCCTTGTGATATGTAAATAAAATAAAGAGGAGACAAGGTGGTTTGGCGCAAACAAAGGTAAGTGTAGTCAAGGTAAAGGTACAGAAAACTGGGGGAACAGAGGAAAATGCAAACAATAAATACAATGAAACTGACTGGCTTTGGGAGCTTAATGCTCAGGCCCATAAACCCTCCCTTGGAAACTGGAAAACACTAAATGATGCTCCAGCACAGAAACCTTTCCCCACTGTTCAGGTGCAGTGGATCCCACGTGCCGGCGCGATGCCCAGGACGTTCCACTCTCCAGGTGATTTAGAGCTGTTGAGGAGGAGCACTAGGGAGTCCAGACGACGGCTGGGTTTTGTCGCTGGCAGGGAGGCCCTCTGGGATGCTGGACACCAGGAATGCAGGATGGCAGGAATGGTGGTGACAGGCCTCCTATTCCTGAGTCTCACGGCGGGACTGAGGGGGTTCTTCACTCTCCAGCTCGGGATCACTGTGAAGACCCGACCGTGGACGGGTGATTCAGAGATTCCCTCCTTCCTCATCACTGCGCAACTGTTAGCTTTTGTCTGAGCCAGGCAGAGTTTATCTTCATCACATTCTGTCCATCCACTTCTCAAAGTGTCATGTGATGAAGCATTCTCCGTTGTCTGTGCTTGGAGATGATGCCTTGACTTCTTTAATCCTCTATCAGAGTCGCTATGACTGGAGCTGAGTGTCAAAGACCTGGGAGAGGAATTCAAATGGATCCCAAACACAGTGTGATCATTGGGAGTTTAAATCCCAGGTTCCATTTATTGGTAAAGCCACTTCTAACAAGGTAGCTGTTTTGTCCCCCATTATGGCACAAGTTTGAAATATGGGTAGCATAGAGCCAATATTCATAACATCAACTACAAAAATGAAACATCCAGCAATAGGAGGGAGGGATAGCTCAGTGGTTTGAGCATTGGCCTGCTAAACTCAGAGTTGTGAGTTCAATCCTTGGGGGGCCACTTAGAGATCTGGGGCAAAAATTGGTCTTGCTAGTGAAAGCAGGGGGCTAGACTTGATGACCTTTCAAGGTCCCTTCCAGTTTTAGGATATTGGTATATCTCCAATTATTACCTTTAGCATAATTATAATCAGCCAATCAGAACCTCTCCATAGACCCCTTATACAACAACCTTTCTACAATATTGGCTACAAATATAGAACAGTGGTCTCAACGGTGATCTATACAATTACAGATTATGTCAACAACATCACAGGAGGTGACACAGCATCGGTGAGACTGATACTAGAATACTGCCTCTAATTGTGGTGTCCTCATTTGAAAAATATGTGAAATTGGAGCTGGGTCAGCAAAGAGCCACCAAATGTTCTGAGGGCTGGAGAAAAATGCCTTCTAGTGAGCTCTAATGGTCTCATCTGGCCATAACGTCGACTAATTTCTGAAAAACTGCGTGTAGCATTGGGAACAGCATCTGATGTTTTCCTGTCTAGCCGGCTTGCTGCCTGGAACGAACGCTCCTTGAGTGGAGTGATCCACAGGGAGTAGCTCAAACCTCCAAAGTGCCTGGCCAGGGGCAGGACATTGGCCCAGCAAGGGAGGAGTGTGGCAGTGACATCACAAAGGCCTTTTGCAGGACCTCAGACTATTGGTCAATGGTGGTGGGGAGGTGGTGACCTCACAGAGAGATGCTGACATCAGCCAGGCAGGACAGGGGCAAGGAGCCAGGGAAACCTCAGAGACCCCTGTGGCTTTGCTTCAGCAAGTCTCCTCCAGGTCTCTCTTTGAGGACTGAGAGAGTATTTGGGTTCACATACATGAGCGCCAGGAGGAACCTCTTCCAAGTTTTCTCCTTCGCTTTTCCTGATTTTACTAGAAAACAAATGTCTCTGTTTAGAAGCTAAGAGCCTCCTCGAGGTTTGAAACCTGTTCAGTTTGATCCATCTGGTGAGAGTTGAATTCTAGGTGTGGAAAACACGAGCTTAAGGAGGCAGAATTTTATTGCGCACCTGGGATTTCTCCCCTTAGAATCACTGGGGACATGAGGGTTTGTCCTTTTTGTTTCACCTCTTCCTCCATCCCTCCCTTCCTCCTTTCTCTTCTTCTCTTGCTTCCTTTGTCCTTTTACCTGTTCCCCTCTGAACACAAGGAGTGTGTGTGTGTGTGTGTGTGTGTGTGTGTGTGTGTGTGTGTGTGTGTGTGTGTGTGTGTGTGTGTGTGTGTGTTAGTTACAGGGAAGTGCTCTGCAGCTCCCACTGTGGGAGGTCCACCCAAAAATGTGGGGCTGAAATAGTGCTCGGACAGTGATCCCCACCAGTGACCTGGGCCATCCTTTGGGCTCTCTGGTGAGAACCCTCAGCCTCCCATCCCCAGTCTGTACCCTGATTGTCTGAGCAGGGGGTTATTGGCAGGGAGGAGACTCAGCTCCTTGTTGTTCTCTTTTAAGACCAAGGAAATAAGTCGGAACCAGTTCTATGTTTGATGAATTTTGCTGCTTCTCTGCATTAATGGTCTCTGAGCAGTTCATGATTCTCTCTAACATTTCAGTTCTCCTCAAATACTTGCTGAATAACTACTGTCACTGTTGTTGGTCTGAAGCTCATCTGAGAGCACTTTACTCAGGTCATTCAATGTATGAAATTCAAGATCCAATGGTTAGTTTGAAAATCAGGGCTCTTAGGTCCTATTCCCAAGTCTGCCACTGGCTGGGTGTGTGACCTAAGACAAGTCAATTCTCCTTCCTCAGCCTTAGCTTCTCCCTGTTTCAAGTAGAGATAATAATGATCCGCTCCTACCTACCTCACAGTGCGTGGAGGCAGGGGCGGTTCTAGGATTTTTGTCGCCCCAAGCAAAACAAATTTTGGCTGCCCCCACCCCAGCCCTGGGCTCCCCACCACATGCTCCTGCTGACCGAGCCCTGGGCTTCCCCCCACCAGCAGCCCCCTGCCGCCCCAGCCCTGGGCTTTCCCCCACACACACCCCGTGCCAACAACATAGGTTTGTTCTCCCCAGTACGCCGAGGCTGAGCTGCTCCGGTTTATACTCCATCTCGAGTTGGAGCATGCCCAGAGAGGGTGAGGGGGTGTGGCCTCTTCAGCCCACAGGGTGCAGTTAACCCTAGCAGTGCCAGTGCAGTGTTGATACACCTCATCACAGACAGCATTTCCCAAATTTTGGGATTAGCCAGGAGATCTCTTCAGGAGTAACCTCCTGTAGGGACTGGGTCACAAATACCTTGGGAACCAAATACCTGGGCATTTTGCCTAGTTCTAAGTCACTTGCTGTGGAATTCTATCCCTGGATGATCTGAGACAATATTGACTTAAACAATTGAACTACCCTGTGACCATGTGCACTTATTTCGGTCAGTTGCACCATTTGGGGTCTGCTGCTGTTCACCTTTTCAGAGTGGAGATTTAAGAACAGACTGTTTCTCTGATAATATCTCCAGCAGCTTAGAGTATTCTCTCCTGTTGACTGAACTGCATTTGAATTTTCTCCATGTCATCATGCAGGGACAGGGGAAAAAACAAACCTAAAGTCAAAAAGTGATGGTCATTTGTCTGAAATTTCCCAATAAATCTGAGCTACAATCTATCAAACACCACTAACATGCAGGTATATGACCAAGGAGCCTTCATGAAAGATAGAAAACCCATATCACAGAGAGGTAGAAGACACTTTCCATTTTCATTTAAAGTGAAATTCCAGACTAAGTTATATCTGATGTCTCAGAATCAGGATGAGAAATTCTCCCCTGATCCGCTGAAACCTGCTTCACCCAGCGCTGTCTCATTAGTGTTATTTACAGAAGTTTTAGCACCTTCATAACAGGCGGAAAAAACAGCCGACCTTCCCAGAAGTGGCTTTGCCAATAGAGGGAAAAGGGGATTTGAACAGTGCTTGGGATCCATTTGAAATCCCCTTCCAGGTCTGTGACACTTTCATTGTCTGCCAGAGTGACTCTGATTTAGGATCAAAGACCTACAAGCACCATTCCCAAGCATGGACAGCCAAGAACATGACCTCACCGGACACGTTGGGAAATGAAGGAATATGAAGGTGTCATAAACAGATAAGTAAGAGTTAATAGAACAGAAGTACTTCATATCTCTTTTGCCTGGAAAGGGTTAACAAGAACAGTGAGCCTGGCTGTCACCTGACCAGAGGACCAATCAGGGGGCAGGATACTTTCAAATCTTGAGGGAGGGAAGTTTTTGTGTGTGCTGTTAGTGTTTGGTTGTTGTTCACTCTGGGGGCTCAGAGGAACCAGACGTGCAACCAGGTTCTCTCCAATCTCTCCGATACAGGCTCTTATAAGTTCAGAATAGTGAGTACTAGGTAGATAAAGCTAGTTAGGCTTATGGTTGTTTTCTTTATTTGCAAATGTGTATTTGGTTGGAAGGAATTCAAATTGGTATTTTGCTGAAAGGATTTTAATTTGTACTTGTATACTTAGGCTGGGAGGGTATTCCCAGTGTCTATAGCTGAAAGACCCTGTACCTATTCCATTTTTTTAAATTTACAAAGATAATGTTTACTGTTTTTATTTTCTTTAATTAAAAGCTTTTCTTGTTTAAGAACCTGATTGTTTTTTTATTCTGGTGAGACCCCAGGTGACTGGGTCTGGATCCACCAGGGAATTGGTGGGGAGAAAGGAGGGAAGGGGGAGAGAGAGGTTAATTTCCTCTCTGTGTTAGGATTGCTTTCTCTCTCAGGGAGAATCTGGGAGGGGGAAAGGTGGATTTTCCTCTCTGTTTTAAGATTCAAGGAGTTTGAATCACAGTGATCTTCCAGGGTAACCCAGGGAGGGGAAGCCTGGGAGAGGCAATGGTGAGGGAAAGGGTTTACTTTCCTTGTGTGAAGATCCAGAGGGTCTGGGTCTTGGGGGTCCCCAGGCAAGGTTTCGGGGGGACCAGAGTGTACCAGGCACTGGAATTCCTGGTTGGCAGTGCTACAAGTACTAAGCTGGTAATTGAGCTTAGAGGAATTCATGCTGGTACCCCATCTTTTGGACGCTAAGGTTCAGAGTGGGGAATTATACCATGACACACCTATTTACTCAATTTAGAATTCTAGGGCTGCATAGTTTCCTCTTAAAATGAGAAAACAGCATGAAAGCTACAGTTATTAATGTAGCCAAGAAGGATACATTACACGTAATTTCAAAATGACTGATGACAAATGTCTAAAAATGATTCTACTGGGTGGGAGATAAGGCAAAAAAGGGGGGCAAGGAAACTTGGAGGATGAATAAAGGTATAAAGTTATTACTGCTCAGGTTCTTCAGAGACCCCACAGCTTCTAATAACCCAGGGGACAGGATTCCTTACCCAGCGAGGTCACCGTCTCATAGTTCTCCTGCATGACATCCCTGTAGATGGCTCTCTGAGTGGGGTCCAGCAGAGCCCCCTCTTCCCTGGTGAAATACACAGCCACTTCCTTGAAGGTCACCGGCCCCTGAAAGAGCAAGAGTCCAACACTCAGCACCTGCTGCCCCACACTCATGGGGGAGAGGAGCCAATCAAATGGAAGCTCTGGGTGGCTCACAGTCAGAGTCCCACCCCACCCCGCTCAGAGCAGCCAGGAAACACCAGGGTGAGGGGACGAAGTGAGAGCCCCTTGTCTCTCCCAGCAGATCCATCACCCCGCTACTAGCCACAGATGGATACAGGAGATGGAGGCCCTAGCCGGGTGCAGGGAGAGCTCGCTGGCAGGGAGCCCAACACTGTTCTCATTGTAAAGAGCTGGACAGGGCCAGACTTAGTGGGGAGCAGACTACATGATGGTCCAGGGGGGCCTTGCTGAGGGGGTTCCTCCAGCAGGAGTGTCCTGTCTCTCCTCTCCCCACTTCTCTTCAGCTATCTGCCCTACAACTGTTCCTGCAGCCCTGCCCCCTCCCCACACTTGGAGCTGCCCCTGCCAAGCTGCTCCCAGGAGCCTCCTGTGTGCTGCGCAGGGGGATTGCTGATGTCGGGGTGGCCCCACCCTGCTGCCTCTGTGCCCAGTCTCTGCTGAGCTGAGCTGAGGTGGGGGGACAAGATTCTGTGCTGCTGCCTCTGGGTCAGGAGTGGGAGCTGCTGGCCCCTGCTGCTGTGTGAACGAGCCTTCGGACTAGTGAGTGCCGCTGTGCTGGAAATGACAGCGGGCTGTGTCTCACACTCCCCCAACACACACATACACACACCCCACAACAGACACTTCAGTTACTGTTCTTACTTCTTTTTACTTCCTGTTAAAATGCACAAAGTACGTATAGTCTCTGTAATTTTATTCTTTCACATTCGGTCAGGATAACAGTGCTGTTAGTTTAGCTTTTTAACTGGTCTGTGCATTTCATCATTTTAATTCTGTCTTATGCTTAAATTCAGTTCTTTGAGTAACGAGTTCTAAAATGCCTCACCTCTCCTGGCTGCAGTAATTATCATTATTACTGTTAGCAACATATTGTGCTTTCTCATTCATTATTTACAATGGTACAATCAAATAACAGACTCTAAAATTTGCTTGTACTTACCTTAGCTGGGCTTGTTTAAAAAAAAATTAGCTAAACTCAAAACTTCAGACACTGTGCAGATGAAGATCACTTATCTTCAAACTGTATTTTTAAAGCTGTCTGTAAAGTAACTTAAAATTTCTATGAAAATAAATGCAGCTTCAAGTATCATACTAACAGCAATGATGGAGTCAAATGCTAGTGAGTCACATACATGGTTGTGATATGCAGAGAACCAGGCATATGCAGGGCAGTGGAGTTTTTATAGCACGTTGGGGCCTTAGAAATAAAAAGATTAAGACCCCCCCCACCAAGCCTCACTGGTGGGTGCCCCCTCTACATCTCACAGCAGCCACTGGTTAATCAGGTCGGGCTCCAGCCCTGGGAGTCTGGTCCGTTTTCCTAGCCCCACCTAGGTGGGTTGTTTCCTGTCCCACTAATTAGAGCATTTCCACCCTCTAACCTCATGGGTCTGTTCCTAGAATGGAAGCTGCATATTAAACAAGTCCCAACAGGTTTGCTACACCCTGTCCTCCTCCCATTCTCCACCCTGGGAATTTTTTGGCTTATTCCAACCTCCCAACCAGACTGCCCAAACCTCCCACCTCCTGTGTATTTGCTGTCCCTCCCCTCCAGCAGGAACCCACCAGCCCCCTCCACCGATAATCCCTACCTGAACTGGCTCCTCTGCAGCCGTTTCCCTTCCCTGTTCCATGGGAGGATGGGATGAGATGGAGCGAAACATGGACGACATCCTGCAGCCTGGCAGGGCGAGAAGGGCAATTGTGGAGGTTTCAGAACAGGCTTTAGTTCATGTCACATCACGATTCCCCCAGGATCTTTCCCTGCACAGACACAGCCTAGATTCTGCCATGCTGGGAACATGCTCCATCTCTATATTGCAGGGGAGACCTGCCCCTCCTGCCAGGCTAAGCCCACAGGGAGATTTTTCAGCCTCCCCAGTAATAAAGTCTCTGAACAAAATGCTAGAAAGGAGCAGAAGCAAAGGGGCTGGGCAGGCTCCATAGGGACACAGGCTCCTCCCTTCCCCTCCTGTTCGGCCATGACCTGTTTTTGGCAGAGATCGGCCACCCCATCTCCCCCACAGAGGCAGCCATGTCTGCGGGCTCCCCCAACTAGCACCTACTAACCACCACCCACATTGGGGGAATGACACAGGACAGCAAATTCCCACCTACCCAAGGACAAATTGCTGCAGATAAAACGGGCTGGGTTCACATCCCAAAGCTGAGCAGAACTGAAATGGCAATTGGACAATTACAGAGAAAATAGGGCAAAATAAGAGACTAGAGAGTCAATAATTGTAGGGAAAACGAGGGAATCTCCTTGGATTATCTAGCCACATGTGGGGAGGGGAGAGAAGGGGAAGAACTAGAGAGAATTGTTATCAGGTTTTGTGCCCGAAAGAAATGGCACAAACAGGAAAAGGATGCAAGTAGCTCACCCCCGTGACCATAGGCCTGCGCAGCACATTTCATTAGGGTGTGCACCCAGGGAGCCCCGCCCCATCCACTGCCTCCCCCTTCCTGCCCCCTGGCTGCCCCCCTCAGAACTCCCAACCTGCCCCTGCTCCTTGTCCCCTGACTGCCCCCTCCTGGGACCCTGCCCCTAACTGCCCTCCAGAACCCATCCGCCTATCTAAGCCTCCCGGCTCCTTGTCCCCTGACTTCCCCCTCCTGAGAACCCCCCATTGTAACTGCTTCCCTAGGATCCTACTCCCTACTTGTCCCCCTGACCCACACCTCTGCCCCCAGACAGAACCCCGGGACTCCCACGCCCCTTCCAACCTCTCCCTACCCCCTGACAGGACCCCCAGGACTCCCGACCCATCCAACTCCCTCTGCTCCCTGCCTGCCCCAACCGTGCTCCACCCCCACATCTCCCAAACCCTCAACCCATCCAACCTCCCTGCTTCTTGTCCCCTAACCGCCCCCTCCAGAGACCCCCCAACCCACTAATCACCCCCCAACTATCCAACCCCCCCACCTCCTGGCAGTTCTGTCTCCTCGCTGCTGCCACCCGCACCCTCAAAATGGCAGAGGAGGTTCCCTCTCCTTCGGTGGGAAGGTTGCCTAGTGGTTAAGGCACAGGACTCAGGCTCAGGTGTTCTGGGTTTGAGTCTCTGCTATGCCACAGACTCCCTGCTTAGCCTTGGAAAAGTCACTGCACCTCTTTGTGCCCTAGAGCCCACCTGCCAAATGGGGCCAATGCTGATCCTGTCTCCTGGGCTAAATCCATTCATGGCTGGGTGACGGTGGGGGAAATGGAGATCCCAACATGGGGAGATTGGGGTTGAATTTCTCCACAGCCGGAGAGTGGGAGCCAGCTCCACAGGGGGGATGGGAGCGAGAGGGGCTCAGGGCAGCTGCACACAGAGTGGTGTCAGGGCTTCAGCCTTGCAACTTCTGCCACTAAGGTGGCTGGGGCTCCCGGGTTGGGGACTTCAGGCCCACATCTTCTGCCAGGGTCCAGGGCTTCTCCTCCCCTGCCCCAACCTGGTGCTTCTCCCCCTCCCTCCAGCCACTGCAGCTCCTGCAGGGGCCCATGGCTTCTCCTTCCCCCCGCCCCCTCCCAAGCAAGGCTCCAGCCCAGTCGGAGGCTTCTCCTCCCCCACTCCAGCTCGGCTCCTCTCCCCGCCCCCTGCCAGTATCTGGAGCTTCTCCTCCCCCCAACCTCCCACTGCCCCCAGCCCCAGCCTAGCTGGGCTCCCCGGGGCACCCGATGCTGCTGTGGCCAGAGCCGAGCCTGGCAGGCGGGGAGCAGTGATTCACATGGAGGCCATGGCAGAGCCATCAGCCCGAGAGGTACAGGGCAGGTATCTGTGGTCCCACAACCTCCCTAAGCCCCCCAGCCACCCCTCTAGCCTGAACGTAGGTATCTGTGCCACCCACGAACCCAATAAGCCCCCCAGGGACCTCTCGAGCCTGGACATAGGTATTTGGGCCCCCACAAACCATCTAAGCCTCCCCAGCGACCCCTAAAGATGGGATATAGTTATCTCTGCCCCCCAGGAACCCGTAAGGCCCACAGGGACCCCTGCAGCCTGGACATAGGTATTTGTGCACCCCAGAAACTCCCTAATCCTTCTCAGAACATCTCCAACCTGGACGTAGGTGTCTGAGCTCCCCACGAACCCCCTAATCCCCTCCGGGACCCCGACAGCCTGGATGTAGGGTTATGTGTGACCACAGCCCCTCTATGCTCCCCAGGAATATCTACAGCCAGGACATTGGTATCTGTGCCCCCCACGAACCCGAAACGCCCCCCAGGGACCTTTACAGCCAGGACATTGGTATCTGTGCCCCCCATAAATCTCCTAAGCCCTTCGGGACCCCTCCAGTCTGCATGTAGTTATCTGTGACCCCCAGAAGCCCCCAATCCCCTCGAGTCCCCTATACCCTGGACGTAGGTATCTTTGTCCACCCCGATCCCCTAGGTATCTGTGACTCCAACGAACCTCCTAAAACACCCAGGACCCCTCCAGCTAGGACGTAGGTATCTGTTCCCCCCTTAACCCCCAATCCCCTCAGGACCCCTAGACCCTGGATGTAGGTATCTGTGTCCGCCCCAATCCCCTAAGCACCCCCATTACCCCTTTAGCCTGGATGTAGGTATCTGTGCTCCCACAACCCCCTTAAATGCCCCAGCGACCCCTTCGGCCTGGACGTACCTATCTGTGACCCCTCACGAATCCCCTAAGCCCCCAGGAATCCCTACAGCCTGGACACAGGTGTCTGAGCACCCCACGAACCCCCTAAGCTCTTCAGGACACATCCAGCCTGGATGTATCTGAGCCCCCAGTGAAGCGCTTAATCTCCCTGGGACACCGACAGCCTGGACCTAGGTATCTGTGCCCCCCACAAATCTCCTATACCCCCCAAGACCGCTCCAGCTTAGATGTAGGTATCTGTACCCCCAACGTGCCCCTGTTATTCCTACAGCCTGGACGTTCGTATCTGTGCCCCCCACGAAACCCCAACCCCCCCGGGACCCCTCCAGCCTGGAAGTAGGTATCTGTGCAGCCCACGAACTCATAAGCACCTGTAGGGACGCCTACAGCATGGACTTAGCTATTCAGGGGCCCTCAAAACCTCCTAAACCCACCAGGGACCCCTACAGCCTAGAGATAAGTATCTGTGCCCCCCGAACCCCATAAGCCCTCCCCTGGACCCCTCCAGCCTGGACGTAGGTATCTGTGGCCCCCACGGACCCGCTAAGCCCCCCAGGGACCCTCCAGTCTGGACGGAGGTATCTGCATCCCCACAACCGCTATGTGCCGAGGAACCCCTCCAGCCTGAAGGTGGGTATCTGTGCCCACCAGAAACCCCCTTAGTCCCCCAGGGACCCCTCCAGCCTGGATGCAGGTATCTGTGCCCCCCAATACACTAATTCCCCCCGGAAGCCCCAGTGCCTGGATGTAGGTATCTCTGCCCCCCACAAACCCCCCTAAGCCTCCCAGGGACCCTTACAGCCTAGACATATGTATCTGTGCCCTCCAGAAAACCCCTAATCCACCCGGGGACCCCTATAGCATGGACCTAGGTATCTGTGCACCCCAGGAAACCCCTAAAACCCCCAGGAACCACTCCAACCTGGACATTGATATCTGTGCCTCCCCAAAAAAACCTTAAGCCCCCCAGGGACCCCTAGAGCCTGGAGATAGGTATCTCTGCCATCTGCAAACCCCTCTAATTCTCCCTGGAACCCCTCCAGCCTGGACATACATATCTGTGCCCCCCACAAACCCCCTAAGCCGCCCGGGATCCCTCCAGCCTGGATATAGATATCTGTACCCCCTGACACCCTAAGCCCCCCCAAAATCCCTATAGCCTGGACATAGGTATCTGTGTCCTGTACAATACCACTAAGCCCCCCCAGGGCCTCCTCCAGGACATACATAGGTATCTGTGCCCCTCACCAAGTCCCTAAACCACCTGGGACCACTCTGCTAACCACACCCCCTAAGCTGTCCAGGGACCCCTCCAGCCCGGACGTAGGTATTGGTGTCCTCCACAAAGCCCCTAATCCCCACCAGGACCTCTACAGCATGGACGCAAGTAACTATGACGCCCACAGCCCCCCTAACTCCCCCTAACTCCCAGGGTCTCAAACGTCCTGGACGTAGGTATCTGTGACCCTGCGAACCCCCTTAAGCCCCCCTGGAATACCTCCAGCCTGGACGTAGCTATCTGTACCTCCCATGACCCCTAAGCCCCCCAGGGATCTCTACAGCCTCTAGGTAGGTGTGATGCTCTGTGCATTACCCTGTGTGGCCACACGGTGTCACTGTTGCTCCATGCAGGAAATGCTCTGTGCATTACCCTGCGTGGCCACATGGTGTCACTGTTGCTCCATGTGGGAAATGCTCTGGGTATTACTGTGATGGAGTAGGGACTGTCTGTGTGGGGGATGGGAGAGCAGGGGGTGACTTTAGGGGAGGGACAGGACCTAAGCCTGTAACTCGAGTTAGGCAGCGGGGAGGGAGTCAGCACCTTTGCCTGGGAAGCTGGACAAAGGAAGCGGCCGGCTGGAGCGAGTTAGTTCAGTTTTGGTTTGGGGCAGGGTTGTTGGAATTCAGGGAATCCCAGACTGGAAACTAAGCTTCCTGAACCCCCAGAAGGACTCGATTAAGGGGTCCTGGTGGTGCCCAAAAGCTCTGCTGTATCCTGCGCTCTTGTAGGCCAAAAAAACCCTTCTGTTTTACTGGCTGGCTGAGTCACTGTGTGTCCCAGGAAGAGGGGTGCAGGGCTTGGATTTCACCACACTCCGTGACAGACCCTAAGCGCCTCCGGGACCCCTGCAGCCTGGATGTAGGTATCAGTGCCCCCCAAGAATCCCCTAAGCCCCCCAGGGACCCCTTCAGCCTGGACGTAGGTGGAACCCTTCTGCCAGGCTGAATTGATAGCAGCAAGGACTGGGTTCAATACATAGGGGTCCCTTCTCTACAACGTAATGCAAACCAGCTCGAGCTCCCACCCAGTGACATGAGAAAATTTTACATACGCACCCCTAGGTGCCTCAGAGAAGCAATACTTCCCCTCTCACAAGCACAGAGTCTGGGTGTAGCAGAAAACGTTTAATAACGTGAGATAAACAACATAGCACTAAATTGGGAAAACACCTCAACTAGGCCGCATCCTTTCCCTGGGCTCTTGAGTTCAGCAACCCCCAAATCACCCCACTACTCCAAAGTCCAATACCTCAAATGTTTCAAGAGTCCAGCAACCCCAAAATCACCCACAGTCCCGCAGCCCCAGAGTTCAAGAGTCTATCTGCAGGGTTTTCCCCCCTGCCAGCCTGGGTAGAAAGGGGCACCTTACGTAGTCCACTGCCGACTGCCCCGCCTCTCCGTGGGATTCTGCTTCCACCTTCCCCACAAACTGCTCAGCTCAGTCCATCAGCTGCTCTGCTCCGCCAGCCGACCTGTGATCTGCTCCAGCTCTCCCCAAAAACTGCTCAGCTCACCTCACTCCATGGGCCACTCCCACCATCCCACAAACTGCTCCTCTCTATCAGCTGCTCTGCTTCACAATATAGCTTCAGAGTCCTCCACTAGCTAACACAGTTGTTTCAAGATTTCAGATCAGGAACCTAGAACTCTAGTTTTTAAGAAAATCAAAAAAACAGCTCTGCTATTCAAATGTTAGAAGAAAAGAAGGTGCAGTTGGTGTTTCTGGCTCACCCAAGAAGCCCAATCCCTTGTCTAGCGAGTGCCACTAAGTTGATGGTGAGAATCCCTGTCTCAAAGCAGTTTCACAGTTCCTCATCCACACAATCAGGGTGACAACACTCAACATCTCACATTGCAACAACAAATAAACTGGAAATACCACAGCTGCCAAAGCAACCATCCCAGGATGCCGTGGCCGTGTCATGCAGGTTGGGTGTGCCTATGCAAACACGATCAGCCCCTGAAATTCTTTTCCACACTCACCATAATTCACCACCAGATGTCAGGGTAGAGATCATCCTGCTTCTGCTTACATAGGTATCTGTGCCCCCCAAACCCCCCTAATCCCACCGGGACCCATCTAGCATGGATAAAGGTACCTGCACTCCCCACAAACCTCTAAGCCCCCAGGGAACCCACAAGCCCAGATGTAGGCATATATATGCCCCACAACCCCCTAACACCCACAGGACCCCTCTAGCCTGTAGGTAGATATCTGTGACCCCAGAGCCGCACAAAGACCCGTGGAACCCCTACAGCATGGATGTTTGTATCTGAGACCCCCACAAACTGCCTAAGCTACCCAGGGCCCCCTACAATCAGGACGTAGGTATCTATTCCCTCCCCCAACACACCTAATCCTCCCCGGGACCCCTCCAGCCTAGAAATAAGTATCTCTGACCCACAACCCTCCTAAGACCCCGAAAACCCTCCAGGTTAGACGCAGGGATCTGTGCTCCTCACAAACCCCGTAGGCCATGCTGGGACCCTCCAGCCTCGACATAGTTATCTGAGCTCCCACAATCCCCCTAAGCCCCTGGGACCCCTCCAGCCTAGATGCAGGTATCTATGCCAAACATGAACCCCCTAAGGCCCCCAGGACCCCTCTTGCCTCAATGAAGGTATCTGTGCCCCCCACAAACCCCTAAGCCCCCCCAGGATCCCTATAGCCTGGATGTACGTATCTGTGCACCCTCACGAACCCACTGATCCTCCCAGCGATCCTACAGCATGGACGTAGATATCTGTACCCCAAAATGCCCGAAGCAAACCCGGGACCCTACAGCCTCGAAATAGGTATCTGTGCCCCCCCCCACAACTCTCTAATACCCCAGAGACCCTCCAGCCTCGACGTAGATATTTGTGACCTCCAGGAACCCCCTAAGCCCTCCCCAGGACTTCTCCAGACTGGACATAGGTATCTGCGCCCCACAAGCCCTCCAAGACCCATAGGGCCCCACCAGCCTGGTTGTAGGTGTGTGTACACCACACAAAACCCTCAAGCTCTCCAGGGCCCCTCCAACCGGGACGTCGGTATCTGTGCAACCACAACCCTTAAGTCCCCCAGGGACCCTCCAGAATACGTAGGTCTGTGCCCTCACCAAACTCCCTAAAATCCCCAGGGACCAATACAGCCTGGATGTATGTATTTTGCTCATCCCCCACAACCACCCTAAGCACAGTATCCGAGACACTATCACCAGCCCGGACGTAGATATTCTTGGTCCCTCATTGAAAGCATAATCCCCACCGGAATGTCTCCAGGTCTGGAGTAGCTATCTGTGCCCCTCCGACCC